>NC_064810.1:87505044-87523495 GCF_023721935.1 Panthera uncia
TCTTTTTTTTTTTTCCTTCCCCTCCCCCATGGGTTTCTGTTAAGTTTCTCAGGATCCACATAAGAGTGAAACCATATGGTATCTGTCTTTCTCTGTATGGCTTATTTCACTTAGCATCACACTCTCCAGTTCCATCCACGTTGCTACAAAAGGCCATATTTCATTCTTTCTCATTGCCACGTAGTATTCCATTGTGTATATAAACCACAATTTCTTTATCCATTCATCAGTTGATGGACATTTAGGCTCTTTCCATAATTTGGCTATTGTTGAGAGTGCTGCTATAAACATTGGGGTACAGGTGCCCCTATGCATCAGCACTCCTGTATCCCTTGGGTAAATTCCTACCAGTGCTATTGCTGGGTCATAGGGTAGGTCTATTTTTAACTTTCTGAGGAACCTCCACACTGCTTTCCAGAGCGGCTGCACCAATTTGCATTCCCACCAACAGTGCAAGAGGGTTCCCGTTTCTCCACATCCTCTCCAGCATCTATAGTCTCCTGATTTGTTCATTTTGGCCACTCTGACTGGCGTGAGGTGATATCTGAGTGTGGTTTTGATTTGTATTTCCCTGATAAGGAGCAACGTTGAACATCTTTTCATGTGCCTGTTGGCCATCCGGATGTCTTCTTTAGAGAAGTGTACTGTTTTTTTTAATAGCAGTCACTTGACTCTCTCCCCCACCCTCCCACCTTCTTCCCTGCCAATCAGCGATCACCTCTTAAATGGTCATAGCACACCGTAGTAAGTTATTGTGGGCTGTGCTCTTTGTGTAGCTGATCATCATAGTTGGTCAAACTATTTTTGCATAAATCATCAATTTCAAGTATCATTTTTAATTAAGTTATACATTCACATGGTTCCCTCAAAACACTAAAAAGGTATACATTGCAAAGTCTTGCTCCCATTTTCTTCTTGATCCCGTATAAGTAACTTCCTGAATTTGTTTGGGAATAAAAGTGTGGATTCCTTCATTTTTATGCTCTATTTTTTCATTTGGATTTTTAACTGCCTTGGAATTGATTTTTATATGTATGATGTGAGGTAGAGATCTAGTTTTAATATCTAACGGATAACCAGTTGTCTCAATACTATTTAACCCTTTGCTATCTCATAATGCCATTTCTTTTCATATACCAAGTTCTCATTGTGGTTTGTTTATAGATTCTCCACTGATAGACATTTGTATTCGTATATACCTGCATCATTAGCATACTTTTAATAAGTAACTTTATAAATTTCCTCTCATTAAGTCTTTTTTCCCATCATTAAGGTCTTATAATTTGTTTATGAAGATCATCTTTTTTCTTAATTTATTCTGAAGTGCCTTGTGGATATTATTATTAACCATGAATGGCATCTTTTTAAAAATATGTTCCTTTTACTTACTGGTTGTTGCTTGTGTTTGGAACATTAGGACTTTTGACACATTGAGACTGAATTCATCCACTTCTCTGCACTCTCTTGTTAGTTCTAATTGTTTCCCCTTGGTTTTTGCAGCATGTTAGTATTTTTGTTGTGATTGAATAGCAGAGACTTTCTAAAAGTAATCCATAGGTAATTTGCCTGTTGTATACATTTTCGGTCCCTTATTTACTCTATTATGAGAAAATCAGTTTAAATGAAATTTGGGTATGGAAGTATATGATTCTAATGGAAGATACTGATAGGCTCTTAGGGGGTTTGAGCAGCTGTCCATACTATTTTAGATGTATCACAACTGCATATCAAAAAATGTCAGTTTACTTTTTTCTTTTTAGTTTGAAAATAGTAAAATGCATCTAGTAAGTTTTTAGTGCAGGAGAAAGTCATCCTCTTGTCATAAATAAATCAGGGTTTTTTCTTTCCTCATTTGGATTATCATCCATATGATCTGTTACCTAAGCATTTCACAGATAAATTATTGAAGTCTGGTTTGAACATATATACAGATTTGAGTAGTGCTAATGATCCATTGGTCTTTGTGAATATTAAAGCTCTAGCTTGTTGACTGTGCTGTTTTGGTTCAGTTATAGCTTACTCTGAGCTTAGAGATTGGGAAGTGCTTTTGAAAGAAAGCTGTTTTTTTTTAAACCCCAAATTTACTGTCCTATAGGTTTTACTTTCTCTTCATCAAAAGATTTTAGATTTTGTTGGTGCCACTCCTTTCTCCTAATTAACCATGGAAGTAAGCTCAAGACTTACTATGCTTACACTTGTTCATTAATCTTTTAAATTTTGAGAAACTTTAAGTAGGGGTAAAGAGAACAGTTGAACCTTACAAATATGATCAGCTGTAGCAGTGCACCTGTGGTTACTTTAATATTAGCAGACGGACTTTGAAGAGGAAAACAAAGGAAAACAGTCTCAATGATTAAGTTAGGGTTGGCTGCCTGAGAAGGTATTTTCAAGGCCTTGCTGCCATGTTGTTTTTATTTAGATCTGCTGTCTTTAGTTTGACCTTTTTTGGTTATCATAAAACTGAGAGATGCTTTTCTGCTTTGTCAGGGCAGAACATCAGAACCATAGTTTTCATTGTTTTCCAATTTCTCACAGCAGAACCTCTGTCTTTGCCTTGGTTAATGACTGGTTTCCTAGGAGAATAGATTTTTTTTACTGAGTTTTAAGTATTCAGTGGGGCAGCTGCATGATTTTGGTTTCTTTCTTTCTTTTTTTTTTTTTCCCTTAAATTTCTAACCTCTTTCAGGAGTAATGGACGTGTATTCCTTCAGCTTCTTTTATATCTCCCCTGGCTTAGGGGCTACTCAGTAAATATGGAGTAACAGACTTATACTGGAATTGTCTTTACCGGCTTATTTTACTTTCTCTTTAGGATGTTTTGTCAAAGAAATTCTGACTTAATTTTGTCTCTCTACATGTTGGCCAAGCTCATGCATCCTTCAACAACAATAATTTGTTGTTGAAGCCGTATATTGAGTGTTTACTTCTAGCTATTAACTGTGTCAAAGAGGCCAAACATACCTTAGTTAAGAATGGTTATCAATACTGGAGAAACTGAGTGTGTGTGTGTGTGTGTGTGTGTGTGTGTGTGTGTGTGTGTGAGAGAGAGAGAGAGAGAGAGAGAGAGAGAGAGAGAGAGAGGGACAGACAGATAGATAGACATGTTGAGAGCAGGCAAGTGTTATCTTTTTATAGAAAGATCCTCATATCACATTGCTAGTGTTTCAAAACTTGTATTTATTTTGGAGTCAAAGCTAAATTCTATTTCCGATTGCTAGAAATAAAGCCATGTAATAGTAATATTTGTACCTCAATATTTGGATTTATAATAATATATGCTCTCATTTTTAAGAATCTGTTTTTCATTTTTTTAGACAGGTGCTCTAGTTCACAGCTATAGGGGAACAGGTGGAATTTTTGAAGTTTGCTGGAATGCAGCAGGAGACAAAGTTGGAGCCAGTGCATCAGATGGTTCAGTAAGTATAATGAAGTGTTTGCACGGGAATGGGTGTGTAAGCATAGTAAATAAATGTGGCTTATTGTGGTTGTGACTACAAAAGTCTTCTTTTCATAATGAATCTTGTGATAATGGTTTTGGTCCTTTTTACTGAAGGCTGTATATTTTTCATGTTTATTTCATTCAAATAATGTAAACAGAATTTAGGCTATGTTTGCCGAAAGAGTATCTTCATAATCAAGAAATGGACAGTTATTTTTAATGTAAACCTTCGTTAGCAAAATTGAGCATAGAAGAATACCACTCTGAGAGAGATTTGAATTTTTAATGCCTATTTCTACCTTGTCTTCCTTGCAGAAGAGTGTTGGTGGCCCAGGGAAGGGGGAGTAGAGGCAGTTGAGTCCTGCATTGAGGAATGTGTGATACTGAGAGACTTTCAGGATGAGGTTGGCCAACTCTTTATAGAAATATTAGTTGTGGCTTCGAAAGCTCTGAAAGCAAAAGGAAGATACAGACGATATTAGCCATTAGCTGCTTTCTGAAGCTATAGCTTGATATAACCTAAGGTATCTTTCATTCATGTCCAAGAGATAGGAAATGGTCTGTTTTGAGCGTATTTTTTCTACTTTTTAATTAATAGTAGATCTTCAAAATTTAAGCCACGTTCTTTCTTGGTAGTAGTAGCCCATGGTTGTTGCCTCCATCTACTTAGACGATTTATCTGATTTCTGTTGGTTAAGTGCCCAGTGCCATGATTACTGTTGCTTTACCAGTTTCGTGAACTAGGAAGTAAAACTAGATTTCAAACTGTACTATTGAAACATTAAACTAAAACTGTACAATGAAATTCTTAACACACTGGTTGATTATTTTAATTTCTTACAGGTTTGTGTATTAGACCTTCGGAAATAGCGCTACTAGTTGGAAGCCATGGACCGACTATGAATGTGTACATAGCCAAAATGACTGTCCCTGACCCATGTACTGCTATAGTCCCACTTGAACCATGGCCAGTCCACTACAGCCAAATCTAAAAGAAATATATACATACAGTGTATATAAACAAAATTGCACCCTGAAGATGACAGAATTTTGTCACAGCTTGTGAATTCTGTTCACCAAGTGCTGGAATCTAATCTGCTGTGCCCCTAAAATAGCATTTAGAAGTTTTGGATATGAAAAACAGAAGAGAAAGAAATATGCGTTATAAAAGCAGCCCATATGTGTACCAGTTTTTGGATACTAATGACAGCCTTGTTTCTCCCCTTTGAATCAGAAGACACCATGGATTATATTCTTTTTTCCCTTCAGTAGTTGAGCAGTTTGTATGTACAGAGAAAATGGACTTACAAAAACTTGCAGCAGTAGTTTGTTCTTGCTTTTAAACTTTGTTTTCGGTTTAGTTTATGGATGCATGAAGTAAGGGAGTGAATCAGTTTCTTGTTTATATTTTTTTCACCTTTTAAACAAAAAATTCTTAAAAATATTTTAATGCATTCTTTTGAAGAGATAGATGTTTGGTACATTTTATGGCTCCCAGAGCATATATTCAATTGGTGCATGTTGTGGAAGGGGGAATTGGAAAGTGAATGAAAATATATGACTTTTGGTCATGTCAATCTGTAAGACACATCAGTAAAAGGATATTATGCTCTGTTGTTTTTTTTTTTGTTTGTTTGTTTTGTTTTGTTTTTGTTCTTTTTTTGGTGATGTGGCTTAAATGCAGTAGTTTCTTTTTTGGGACATATTTCTGCCAATTAAAGACTAGAAGGGCACAATTTTTTTTAATACCATAGAGAAGATGCATAAAAAAAATCTTCTGATGTTTTGTAGCCATAACTAAATTATGGTTAAAATGTGCACTATTGTGAAAAGGAGCAAAGTAGGTTTGGGGTTTTTTTTTTTGTTGTTGTTTGTTTATTTGTTTGTTTTGCTTTGTTTTTTAAGAGATTAAAATGTTTCTGGATAAGGATTAGCTTCTCAAAGTGTCCATCATTCTGTGTAGAAGCTGAAAAATGTAATGTAACCAAACTCCAGTATTAAAAATCTCTCATGTTGTTTTTCTTTATACAAAGCAAGATAACGGCATATAACACTGCCATTACATGGCAAAATGTTTGCTACCTTAGTTTAAAAACAATCTTTAAAACAAAAGACTTGCTTCAAGGTGTTTTTAAATAGCAGTGATTCAGAATTTAAAAAAGAAAAAAAAGTATAATTGCACTAACCTCCCTGCTGCTCCGATTCTGCATTCGTGGTACTTGTGACTACATTTTTTTCAAATACGGATAGATTTAAGCTGCTATTTTTTTTTTGTTTGTTTTTCAGTAATCACTACTATATCATGTCTTCTACTCTGTTTATAATATCAAGTATTTTCTTAAAGATATAGGTATCAGAGCAAACCTCTTCTTAACGCTCATGCAACTAAAAGCTAAAATACACAGAATTTGCAAATGAGAGCATTTGTTTATATGTGTGATCAACAGGGTTTGTCATGATTAATGTAAGTATCCACAAGTGTCAGTTTTGAAGAGAATAGTTGTCAAATTTGTATCTCAAAAGATTATAATTAAGGAGTTGCTTATTATTAAGCTTAGCAAATTTATAACACTATTTCTGTCACTAATTATTTTGAGGCCTTTACTACTAAAATTTTAATCTATGTTTTAAGTAGAAACTGATTTAACCCAAGTAATGCAGCTTTGATTTTTAGCATTTGTTGTTTTGCTATTTTTACAAAACAGCATTGATTGAAGCAAGTCTTGGTTTTACTAAGGTAGGATAGCATTTGCTATTGGTAAAGAGAATAAATACACTTAATTTCACAATACATTGTTATATGTACCCCAATTATTGTTAGTGGGGACTATGATACTGTAATAATATTTTTTAAAATTTACATCCAGAGAGGCAGTCATTCATGATGGTTTTGTGCCAGCTGTTTTTAGGGTTTTGGATCACATTATAGATATTTAGAACTATAACCCTGTGACTTATGTAGGAAACCTAATATGCTGAGTATCTGGCACTTGAAATCCTGCTTTTATTGCTAGAGGTCCACATCTGTGGTTAACCTCTGTTGTTGTTTTAAAAAAATAAATAAAAATTTAAAAATCTGTGCAATAATTTTTAAATGTGCTCCCAGGAATAGACACAAATGTTTTGAGTAGGTTTAAGCTGCATTTTCCTTTAGCGATGCATCTGTCAATTGCACTGAATTTAAATCTGAAAGTCAGAGGTGATTATTGATAGTACTTTTGTATTTTGATATGGACAATTTATTCATTTGCATACAGTTATTGACTTTTTTCCCCCAGCTGATTAAAAGTGATAGTCAAGAAGTTCTGCAATATAGCTGCCAAAATAGACAGCTACATTTTTATGGTATTGTCATCTTTTCTTTTTTCTTTTTTTTTTTTTTTTCTTAATCTTTAGGTATTTTACTTAAGCATAATAGCCACAATAGGACATATTAAAAGATTATAAATACAGAGCTTTATTATCCTGAAGTCTTGGGTCTTTTAAGTATAAACTTTATCTGAAAGGTATCCATTTTGTAGGCTTGGGTTCTTTATGAGCATACAGTTGTTTATTTTTGCTGCTGTTCTCAACATCATCATTGCCTGCTGATGTGCCACCATGCTGCTCCAATAGACAAAAGTAAGATTGCCTTGAATTTGAGCAGTAACTTGATTGTAGGAGACCAAGTTTCACAGCCTGCAAAATTCTGTATTTGAGGTTCTTGGCTCATTTTTCCTTCCTTTTTTTTCTGAGAACTTACTCCTGAAGATCAACTGATTCCAATAGATTTTCTATCGGTATTCATTATATATCATTGTTGTATAAGCTACTGTAAGAAACGTATAAGGAAAAATAGAAAGGAAAACTTGAATGAATAGAATACTCATTGATTGAAGTAGAATAAAGAAAGAGCAGCTGTCACTCTTAAACTTCATAAAGGAATATCATTTTTCTTCTCCATGTAGGAAATCTGATACGTGCTTATATTTGTTCCAATCCCCATTTCTGTCATTGATCAGGTACCATCATTGACTTTAAATGACTTTTAGAAATGGTAACTTTTCATTTCCTAATAGATATTAGAGTATATTGAATTCTGTTTTAATGAATAATTCTCTAGGTAAGTATGTTTTAGGATTAAACACCTTTTACAGATACTGAAAGTGCCTCCTTTTGTGGTGTAAAAAAACAAATTATGGTGCAAAAAGTAATTATTAGATTGAATTACATGAAGGTTTTTTGCTTTTTGACATAAAAATGTCAAGAGAAAGGCCAAAGATTTGTACTTTTTCACTTATAAAGCACTCCTTTTTTCCTTAAACTTCTTTCTGTCAAATTAGATTTAATGAGAGAGTACTATTTTTAAGGAGCTATCTGTTTATGTAGAATGATTTTGTTAAGAGTAATGTAAACTATTAACGCATAGAGGCCTGAAGAGGGGTATGCATTTTTGCTATTTAAAGGAATCACGAATGACTGTCCTTATGTGAGCAAAAATGTTCAATTTTACTAAGTAAGCAGAAAAACAAATCTCAAATGCAGTGCTGTTTACTCTTTTCAAAACCGTTTTCATTTTCTTGAGCACATTGTACATTTCTATAGAACCTGCATTTATTCTCACATGCTAAGGGTGGTACTTGCATTTGGTGAATTACTGTTGATTGTTTCCACAGAAATTCTATTTCAGTGGACCAACATTGTGGCATGGCAGCAAATGCCAACATTTTGGGGAATAGCAGCAAATCTACAAGAGACCCTGGTTGGTTTTTTTTTTGTTTGTTTGTTTTTGTTTGTTTTTCCTTCTGAATCAGCAGGGATGGAAGGAGGGTAGGGAAGTTATGAATTACTCCTTCCGGTAGTAGCTCTGAAGTGTCACATTCAATATCAATTTTTTTTTAACATGATTCTAGTTAAATGTAGAAGAGAGAGAAAAAGAGGAAGTGTTCACTTTTTTTAATACACTGATTTAGAAATTTGATGTCTTATATCAGTAGTTCTGAAGTATTAATAGCATTCTTTGTTTCTGCCTTTACGTTGACAATGTTGAAGCAGGGTGAATAACTAGGGCATATTTTTTTTTTTTTTTTTCTAGTAAGCTGTTTCACAATGTTTTCTTTGGCGTTTCTGGATAAGTTCAAGAAAACATTCTGCATGTTGTATCTAGTCTGATGTACTTATCCATCTCATTAAAAACAAACACAGACTGCATTCTGTAGCTCTGTAATCCCTAAATACAGAAGTAATTCTCTTCTTTCCTGACTTTGACATTGTAGCTATAATGTTCTAATTTTGATTTCTACAAATCCTTTGGGTCTAATTCTGTGAGCCTACCTATAGCACTGGATTAAAATGTCTGCATCATTTCTTTAGTTATCCAGTTAACTTTAAAACTGTTGTAAAAGTGTAAACCAGCCCATGACAGTTTTTTGTACATGTTAAAGAACTTTATTGTTCAGTTTTCATGATTATTGTGTAAGGAAGACTGATATAGATGTTCTATGCTGTCCTGGACCATGTTAATTACACTTCTGATGTATTTTGGTTCCACATCACAATGATTTGTCCCCAATGATCCTTTTATCCTTTCTAGGCACATTTTTTTTTTTTGTTGTTGTTGTTGTTGCAGTTTCCCTTTGCATTGTATTGCTTTGACAACTGTAATTTGAATCAGATCTGAAAGAGGTCCAGAATAAAATATATTTTGATATTATGTTGGCTGTGTACATATATAAAACCTTTGATACCTATGTAGTTTGTATAGACTGTTTACTAGTCAAGTAAAGAGAGGGATGCTATTTCTTGTTTACAATTTCTTGTTTACATTTTAATTGCATTTACTCCTCCAATGTTCTATTGTAGGATAAACTTTTTTTGCTTTGAGTTAGCCTTCCTAACATATAACATGTCTATTCTTCCCAAGCTGTTGTTATCAGTTGTAACAACTGCCATCAGAACCCAAACCACTGTTTTTCACAACTGTATTGTTTTCTAAGCTATATGTTTTAAGCCCATAGATAAAATTACAAATTTTACTATTTTATTACCTCTCACAGGAGATGAAATTTTTTAAATGAAGGGATTATTTACTATTTTTATTAAAGAATAATAGAGCATTTAATCAGCTAAGAAATAAACAATTGCTTTGAATTATTTTCAAAAATAATACTGTATTGAAAGGACATCGTTTCACATAAACTAAAAGAAACCTCAGATTCATTTGCTTAGTGTGCAGTTGAGCACAAAACCGTGTGTATATGTTGCTGAAGATTTTAGGGCCGGGTTCTCAACTTCCATAATGGCATTTTTGTCTCATATAAACCTAACTTAAATAATTTTCTTCCTTAGCTAGTTGCTTAAGTTGCTAACGAACCTTACAATCTTTGAGGAATGGTACCAGGCACCTTCCAGTTTCAATTAGTCCTAGCTCTTGAGTACTTAGAGACTTTTTAAAAGAATCATTGAGCACATTTTTTGTTTTCCTTTGTTTTTTAAAAACTTACATTCCTCAGGTCTTCTACTTTTCCGTTTCATTTCCTTAAGCAGAAACTAACACAGGCATAGACTTGTCATGTTTTATTAAATGATAAGCTTTTGCCGTTGCTAGAACTTTCTGACAGTCTTTCATTTTCAAAGGGTTAACTTTTATTGCATGGCATAGATTAATAATAGTCTGCATTTTACACTTTGAAAAAGTGTTGGACTACTAAGGATTATAATCCATCTAAGCTTAAGGTAAAACAAATCAGTCTGAGTAGTCATGGCAGGGGTTATTTTTAATTTCATAGGTCTTCTAGTCTACAATAGACCAAATTTCTAACCTGTTATACATAGCAGATGAAAGCTTACTGTTTCCCCAATACATTCATTTGCAAAATGCAGTGGAGGAAAAGACACTACGGACAGTAGTTTTATGGTGCTTTTCTCTGCTGTACCAAAGCTCTCTGTCAACAATGAAATGTTAACCCTATGCTCCTTTTTCTGCATGTTCCTTCTTAAATGTCATATCTCAATGCTTATTTGTCCTAACTTGTAATATTTTTGTATTAAATTTTTTTAGGAGTTCCTTGTAATTTCTTTATAATTTAAAATATATTAAACACAAAGTGTTTAGTAAAGTACAGAAGACAATTATTAATGTTTCTTGGTTGTGGGGTTTGTATGATCAATTATGCTAACAATTCACGTTTTAAGAACTAGGATCAGTGGGATGGAATCTACACGGAAAAAAATAATACAATTCTATTTTTTTTTAAGTATGTTATATTAATCCACTGTCAGAATGGCTGCTTTAAGAGATTCTGCACTGCTGGGGCACCTGCGTGGCTCAGTTGGTTGGGCGGCTGATTTTGGCTCAGGTTATGATCTCGCAGTCCGTGAGTTCGAGCCCCGTGTCAGGCTCTGTGCTGACAGCTCAGAGCCTGGAGCCTGCTTTGGATTCTGTTACCCAGCCCCCCCCCCCCACCCCCCGCCCCTCTCCCACTCGTGCTCTGTCTTGCTCTCAAAAATAAATGTTAAAAAAAAATTTTTTTTTAAATGCTGCACTGCCAGAAATATCAGAGGCATATGTTGGAGGGCCACTGGGCAGGACTCCTATAGATGCACTGAATGGATACCTCAAGTAGTCAAACTCTTGGCATTAAAAATCCAGTCACACTGGGGCGCCTGGGTGGCGCAGTCGGTTAAGCGTCCGACTTCAGCCAGGTCACGATCTCACGGTCCGTGAGTTCGAGCCCCGCGTCGGGCTCTGGGCTGATGGCTCGGAGCCTGGAGCCTGTTTCTGATTCTGTGTCTCCCTCTCTCTCTGCCCCTCCCCCGTTCATGCTCTGTCTCTCTCTGTCCCAAAAATAAATAAAAAACATTGAAAAAAAAAATTAAAAAAAAAAATTAAAAAAAAAAATCCAGTCACACTGAACTCAGTCTAAGATACCAGACATTTGAAAACATCAGCTTTCAGAATCTCATACATTCAAATTAAGGGATTCTGAGAAATCTACACATTGTCAGGTCCTCTTCCACATAAGCATTTATTGGCTTAATTTATACACTGTACTTCACCAGGTTAATTATGATTTTCCAACTTGGGTACCTGAGGAGCAGTATACTCGGTAGAGGATAAGGAATAGCTAAGACTCCTGGCCGAAATGGCCCATTTGACGTGGATATCGTAATAGAGGCCTGAGGTCATCAAATAATTCAAATTAAGTTTAATATGACATAAAAATGTAGCTATGTAGTATGTTTAAAATGTTTCCATTTAAGTGGTTGAAACAGTATATGGAAATAAACTTAAGTATGACGTTGTACAAGTGTGGTGTTGAAGTAAATGACGTGATGAATCCGGTCTAAACTAGAGGTAAGTAAACTTTACTTTTTAACAATGTTGGTTAACCTAGAGTCCATTAAGACCCTTTTTAAAATAAAATACTTGGCCCTACACTGAACATGATAGCACTAGGGCTGTGTACATTTTTTTGTGCTTGTTTGTGTGCCATAGATGATGGCGGGGGGTGGGAGGGAAAGAAGGGGTTTGTGTAACTGGCATACTGTATATTTATTATAAAACGAATGCTTGTAAATTCCCATTTCCAGACTCCCAACCAGTTTCCTCAGTTCCACTGTTAATATCTTGCGAATATTTTTAATACATATCCAAAAATAAAAAAGGAAAACATAAATGCAATTGTAGATTTTCTTGATTTCAGAAACTAGCTTTTTCATTAAAATGGTCACAGACTTCTGTCTCACCAATGTAGGTACTTCCCTATGCTGTAGATGTGGAGTATGCGATAAAGGTTTGTAAGAGGATGAATTCTGCCTCATGGCCTGGTTGAATCCCAACTCCACTATGTAACCATTTGACCTAAGGAGCGATTTTCTTCATTTCCCCATCTATAAAATGTGATAGTACCTACCTCATAGATTGGTTATGAAGATTAAAATTGTTACCATACCTAAGCCCTTAGAGAATAGTGCCCAGTTGTATAAACTACACTAGATGCTGCCATTATTTTGATTTTTAATGGTTGCATTATACCCCATAATTTCTCCCCCTATCATGTATACATGTGATGTTTGGCATCAGGTACTACTCGTATTGCAAGACATGGCTCATTTATTAAGTTAAAATGTATTAGAAATGTTTGCTCATCTTGTGGAACACTCGCAAAACAAGTTACTCGCAATCCAAGGTTTTACTGTATTTTTTTCAGTGTTTCCTATTAGAAACAATGGTGCAATAAATATTTGCATATCTGTGAGGCAAATTCAGCAGTTGATACTGATGGACGCCACTGGTTAACAGACATGAAGAATCTATAAAACTCGCCATCCACCTATTTTCTGCCTTAACTAAATCTTATTTCAAAAGGAGTCACTTAGGAATTTGTAAAAGGAAGATTTCTTGGGAAATGTCATTTGTATATTTACTCAATGTGCATACAGAAACGAGAATAATTTAGACCAATAAATGACAATCGTGGCAGGAGCTGGCAGAAAACTAATTTTTAAGACTATCTTACTAGTCATTAAATAGTGAATTATGACTAAGATTTTGTTAAACATGGAATATTTCTGCCATAGAGTTAACTGTATAAATTCAATTATGAATTTCATGGAACTACCAGCATATTTAACGATATGTACCAATATTGCTGGGTGCTAAATTCCTAGTCCACATGCTAGAATAGCAGGTATTCACTTTTTTTTCTAGGATTTTTTTAAATGCAATTTTTATACATTTTACCTTCTTGAGCCTTGGTTCCTCTCTTATTTTCTTCAGGATATATGTTTGTTAAATATCTAGAGTATGTCCCAGGAAGTGTGTTTACCACTAGATATACAATAGTGAGCAAGAAAAAAAATAGAATCTGCTCCTGTGAAGTGTTAGGGAATTAGGTTGAAGAAGCACCTGAAATTGTTTTTCAAAGTCGAAAACTGCTAAATACCGGCAGTTTCAGAGGGTTCAACATAATGGAAGGCAGTGTGTTTTTAATGGCAGGGAGTACCTAACAGTTTGGACTGTTGACCCCTTAGACTAGGAGAGCTTGCTGGGCTATGTTTGTCCCAGGACACCCAATATGGCCTTCCCTGTGATCGACTTGGCCCCTGTAACTACTTGTTTTTTGTCATTTCAAACAATCTGGATTAACACCTCCACTTACTACTTTAAAACATTGTCCATTCTTACTATGAAGAGCAGAGAAATTAAGCACTTTAGTCCTCCTTATCTTGAGAGGTTTGTTATAATTTTCACTTGTTAAGATGTTAGGCATATTTTTGCTGTCCTTCCATCACCAACCAGGAACCTCCTAAGGGTTGGAAACTTGTGCCAATCACTATGTGTCTCTCTCCTCAAACCTCGCCCCTTCTTGGTTTCCAAAGGCAGTTATCACACATAAAGAAATAGTATTTGAATCAAAGTACATCTTCCTCAATAGCTACACGATAGCTCCTACCATTCAATTAGCTCTCACAAGAAGCTAGTTTGGAGTTTGCGGTTTAGGGCTTTGCTACTCACTGTGTAGTCAATCAACCTCACCTGGAAACTTAAGTCAGTTCAACGTTCCACCCTGGATTCTCATGAATCAGCAGCTGCAACTTAACAGGATCCCCTAGGTAAATTATATACATATAAAAGTTTGTGAAGAATTACTTTATCCTGAATTCCTTGAAATTAGCAATGTATCTTGAGACCCCATAACACAGTTGTTGGTCATGGTAGGGGTAGAGGAAAGGAGGAAGGGTTCCCCAAAAGGTACTCTGACACAGCTTACTGATTAAGACAGAGTAGTAGAATGCTAGGATACTAAGGGGTTCTCCTAGTAATCCTACCCATCTTAAAAATGTCAAAGTCAGTATCTTAGGCTCTGACAAAATTAAGTGGGTGAGCGTGACAAGGTTACCCACTCTCTACCTGTATCCTTAGGTTGAAGCAAGAATAACAATTACCTGCCTTAGGTTGGAAGAATTGAAGGAGATGATGCACATATTTTATAGCACCATGCCCAGCACATAATTAGGCATGAGAAAAAGCATAACCAGGATTGCTTCCCGGGGGTGATGCTGCAGGAGGGTGCTAGGATGCAGAAGTTCCCATCCCCTTGTGTTGCCATTTATGTCATCTACACTGTCTTCTATAACCACAGCTGTTCATGCTCAGTTTTCTATTGAGGTCCATACTCAATTTGAGATCATGGTTCTTCATTCCTGAGTTCTTTATTTGGATCTGTCCTTTCCATTGGATGGATTTTTATCTTCAAATATGGCTAGTGAGTTTTCTCTCTCTTGAATCCTTGCATATGTGAGGCTCTTGTGCTGTCTTATGCCCACAAAATGAATACCTGATCTATTTTATCACATTTTCTCCTATCTCCGTTGATCAGAGTTAATGTGTAAGTCAAGAACTCCCAGCTTGAGAACAAGTGGTATTCCACCCAAGACGTACTAAATCAGGTCACATGCAGAATGGGTGTCCGCTGTCTGCATTTTACGCCAGCTCTCCGGAAACTGCTAATTTCCACTAAAACTAGAGAACCGCTGTTGTGGTGCTCCACCATCTCCTAGCAACCGCTGCTGCAGTGCTGAAGGCCAAGGCCAACATGGTTTTTTGCCTTTTTATAGGTCATGTTTTCATACCCGGATTTCTAAGGATTTCTTTGTCCTTGAAACTCAGTGACTGCTCACAATATGCCTCGGTGTTAGTCACTTCTGAATCTGTCCTAGAATGTGGCAAGCCATAGTAAATGCAGTAGCCACACATTCACATTTTCCTTTACTTAAAAAAAAAACAACAACAACTTAACTATACTTTTGAATATGTCTCCTATTCATATTTTGTGGAGCCTTGCTGCAGGCCCAGCTGAACTATGGAAACATGACTTTCCAGTGGCACCAATCTATGCCATTGTGTGATTTTTCTCCACTAGTTCTCAGTAGGCCCAGGGAAGATGGATGTCTTCAGTGGTGATCAGACTAACAGCATCAAGGAGCATTTAACAGTCTACATTTTGCTACAGGATCAGCACTCACAAGTACTTACAGAACATGGGGCCCTCGAGTCAGGAAACACCTGGGACAGGTGTGGATAACACTGGTAAGGAAGTTCAGGTTTCTGGTATCTGAGAAGGTTTCTGTGCGTCTGGAAGGAACCATTGTGGCCTCCCTTGAAGGCAAGAGTAGCTGAATTAAGTGTGCCTGGCATGTAGGCTTCCGGGGAGAGTTTCAAAGTTCTGCTACAATGAGGGGGCCTGCCAAACAGGTGATAAAGTTATGGTTGCTCAGAGTTGTCAGAATTTGTGGCAATGCCTAGGGGGAGGCAGGCTGTGGAATAGAGGCTAAGTGGCAGGACACTGGGGTGTTCTGATTAGCAGTTGTGAATTTAAGGGGCTGAGGAAGATTTGTCTCCTGCATTCAATCACATTCTTGTCATCCTCAAACAAATGCAAATCCCTTCTGTAGGGTTTCTTCTCCCCTTGATGCATGTAATTGCCTCTCCCTGGATGCTTTCTCCCCTTTCTCATTTGTCCAATTCTTGTTAGATTCCACCAAGCCAAGTGCTTCTGGGAAGACAAGCCTCCCACCTGCTCATCACTCACTTCCTTCCTTTTGCCTTTGCCCCCACTCTGAAGGGGTTAGGTGCCCCTTCAGCTTTCTCTGTCCTCTACATAGCTCTGGCTTTAGAATTGCTTCCTATGCTGCTTCTTAGATTGAGTTCCTGAAAGACACTGCTCTGTGGATACCCAGAGCCCAGAACAGTGCCTGGAAAACAGTAGCTGTTGGATTAATTTACTCCTGGTAAGTAAATCATAAAAATGAAAAGGTGACATGCTAGAATGAAAAAAGCACCACACTTTTCTTATAGATATTAGTGAGCTTCAACAGGTTACTTTACATCTGAACGTCATTTTGTTACCTTTAAGAAACATGTATATAAGATATCCCGCTTTCAAGATTGTTCTAAGGATTAGCAGTCATATAAATCATAGCACAGTGACTGGCATAGGTTGGGCTTTCATATGTGGCATGATTATTGTTACTATTGTTTCCTGTTAGAAACATGCCAGAAAAAACATTTGTCAGACAGGATAATTTGTTGAAAATAATTGGTTGTAATTAGATTTACAAAGCACTGCTATTAGGGACATGAATGTGGAAGTAGTTTATTGAACAAACTGTTATTTACAGTTGTATTTTGTTATGATGGAATTCTTAAAACATGTCATTGTTTTTTGCATGAAACCTGGTTGGATGATAACGATGATGCGTGTGTCTGTAATCAGTTCCCTTATGTTACTTTATCAGCATTCTTTTATGTCTTGTCCTTAGTCTCTACTACATTTTTCTTTTTTTGCATTGCCAAGAATTGGAAAATGCACTTTTAAAAGCAAGTCTGTGCCAAGTATCCATTTTGCGATCTATTATTTATAGAAAAACATCAGAAATGCATCAATATTAAGAACCAAGTTTCTAAAGACGTAGCATTTCACATTGCACTTTCTTTTGGCTTCTATTTCAATTATCTCACTTAGACTTCAATTTTGAAACATTAATCAAGGTCAAAATAGCACTTCTCTTTTGTGTGTTTGGTCACATTTGTCTTTCAGACATAGACCTTTCGTTCTATGTAATTTCTTTCCCCTTATGCTAGTAATACATGTTCATTTTAGAAAATTTTAAAGTAAAAAATGCTGGGGTGTGTGTAAATAAAGAGAAAATCACATGTGTAAGTTTTATCTAGTTTTGAGCAGGATTCCTGAGTATTGCTAAATGTAGGCCTTCAAGCTGTTTTGGTGAGGAAGCAGGTATCCTGGTAACCTACACAGGGCATGCAGCGTGAGTAAGAAAGAAAATTGTTGCATCAAGTCGCTAGGATTTTGGAGTTGTTAGTGTAGCATACTCACTTTCTACCCCTACCTGTGACTCACCTGGGCATTCTCTCTTACAGTAGGTTCTGTCAATTACATGATATTCTAGATACTTTTTGATGCATTTATAAGCAAAAACCAAGGCGTTTTGCTTTAATGCCAAGAGAATTATGCTGTACTTGTTTTTATGTGACTTGATTTTATTATTTTTTTAAATATTTTGAAACATCTTTTCATCTCATTCTTTTTTTTAAATGTTTTTATTTATTTTTGAAGGAAAGAGAGAGAGAGAGAGAGAGAGAGAGAGAGAGACAGAGCATGAGCGGGGAGGGTCAGGGAGAGAGGGAGACACAGAATCCGAAGCAGGCTCCAGGCTCTGAGATGTCAGCACAGAGCCCGACGCGCAGCTCAAACCCACGACCCATGAGATCATGACCTAAGCCGAAGTCAGACGCTTAACCGACTGAGCCACCTAGGTGCCCCTCATCTCATTCTTTTTAAAAACAGCTTTATTGAGCTCTACTTGACATAAAGTACATACTTAAATTATACAAGCCCATGTGTTTTGACCTATGTACATACCTGTGAAACAATTACACTTACAAAATGAACCTACCTATCACCTTCCAAAGTTTCTCTTGCCCTTTAGAAATCTCTTGGTCCTGGGGTGTCTGGGTGGCTGAGTCGGTTAAGCATCTGACCTGATATCAGCTCAGGTCACAATCTCATGGTTCATGGGATTGAGCCTCAAGTCAGGCTCTGTGCTGGCACCACAGAGCCTGCTTACTATTCTTAGACAATCACTGATTTGTTTTCTGTCACTGATAATTGGTTTGCATTTTCTAGGATTTGATAAAAATGGAATCATTATTCATTTTAGGGGTAGGGATAGTCTAGCTTTCACTCAGCATAATTATTTTTCATTTATGGTTCATTATTTTTTATTGCTAAGCAGTATTCTATTGTATGGATATACCTTAAATCACTTAACCAATAACCTCTTGAACGTTTGGGTTGTTTACACTTTTTGACTATTACTAATAATGTTGCTATGAAGGTTCATGTATAGGACTTATTCATGGGGGCTCCTGGGTGGCTCAGTTAGTTAAGCATCTGACTCTTGATTTTGGCTCAGGTCATGATCTCACAGTTGTGAGATCCAGCCCTG
>NC_064810.1:87523505-87568523 GCF_023721935.1 Panthera uncia
AAACCAAACCAAACAAAAACATTTATTTCCCTTGGGTAAATACCTATGAATGCAATGGATGGGAAATTCTTATTTTCCTAAGAGACTGTCAAACTATTTAAATTGGGTGTGTTGTTGGGGAGCCTGGGTGGCTCAGTTAAGCGGCCGGCTTCGGTTCAGGTCATGATCTCGCGGTCCATGAGTTCGAGCCCCGCGTCAGGCTCTGTGCTGACAGCTCAGAGCCTGGAGCCTGTTTCAGATTCTGTGTCTCCCTCTCTCTGACCCTCCCCCGTTCATGCTCTGTCTCTCTCTGTCTCAAAAATAAACGTTAAAAAAAAATTAAAAAAAATAAGTTGGGTGTATTGTTTACTGTTTTAACATCTCAACCAGCAGTGTTTGAGAGTTCTAGTTCCTCTACACATCCTCACCCACTTGGTATGATCAGTCTTAAAAGAAAAAAATTGTCTTTTGAATAATTTAAAATTTACAGAAGAGTTACAAAGATAGTATAGTAAGTCCCAGAGTTACAAAGATAGTACAAGTCCTCTATATCTTTTAGCCAGCTTTCCCTGGCTATTTGATACGCTAAGTGAAATAAGTCAGAGAAAGACAGATACCATATGTTTTCACTCATATGTTTACCTTGAGAAACTTAACAGAAGAACATGGGGGAGGGGAAGGGGAAAAAAAGTTACAAACAGGCAAACCATAAGAGACTCTTAAATACAGCGAACAAACTGAGGGTTGATGGGGGGGGGTGGGTGTTGGGGAGAGGGGAAAGTGGGTGATGGGCATTAAGGAAGGCACTTGGGATGAGCACTGGGTATTGTATGGAAGCCAACTTGACAATTATATAAAAAACTAAGAAATTCATATTGTCATGAAACTTTGAACAAAAACTAGAATTTATTCAGATTTCAGCAACTTCTCTACCAATGTCCTTTTTCTGTTCCAGGATCCAGCCCGGCACACCACGTTGCACTGAGTCACAGTGGTCTCCTCCAATCGGTAGCACTGTTTCAGTCTGCCTGTTTTTCCCATCCCTGCCACATTTTAAGAAGTCTCGGCAAATACTTCATAGAATGCCTCTCAAGCTGGGTCTTTTGTATATTTTCTCATGATCAGAGTGGCATTATGGATTTGGGGAGAGCAGACAACAAAGTTCAAATCTCCTTGTACTCACATCATTACAAGGGGTAGCCCATATCAACATGTTTTATTATTGGTGATGTGAATTATGATCATTTGTTAAAGATAGTGTTTACAAGTTTTCTCTGCTGTAAGGTTAATACTTTTCTTTTTCATATTTTATTCATTAGAAATGAATTACTAATTACAGCACACGTTCAAGGGAGAGAGAGAAATTAAACTCCACCTCTTGGAGGAAAAAGTATCAAATAGTCTGAGGACATATGCTGAAACCACTACAGTGATTAATATATATTTGGGAGGATATTTTAAGGTTATGCAAATATCCTGTTTCTCCAAATGTTGCCCCCTGAATTTTCACATTCATCAGTGAATCTTGCCTGTGTCAGTTATTACAGTAGTATTTTAACAGGGATTTTCTATTTCCCTTGTCCCTTTTATGTTTATTATTTGGAATTCTGCAAGGAAGATTTGTCCCTTCTCTCATACCTTGTTTGTTTAATAACTTCTCATATCAGTGCAAAATTTGGTAATCCCTAAGACCACCCTCTCTTCTGACATCAACTGCAAACTTGGGGGGGTCCTCAAGACAAACTTCAGGCTCAATATTTCACTAGAAGGACTCCCAGAATTCAGCAAAGCCATTTCGCTCAGTTTTATTATAGCAAATTAAAATCAGCCGAGGGAAAGAAGTGCATAGGACAGGGTCCAGGAGACACCAGGTGCAGAATTTCCAGTTACACTTTCCCAATGGAGTCATGCTGACAGCATCTTCTTCCCCCAGTGTTAACAACCAGAGAAGCGTGCCCAAACCTTGGTGTCCAGTTTTCTTGGGGCTGGCCACGTATACTGTCTGGCCCAAAGTCCCTACGCCCAAAATCACGTTGTTAGTATAGATTATCTGGTACAGGCCAAGGCCTCCAGATAAATGAAGACATTCTCATTATTCAGGATACCCAAGGGTTAGAAGTTACTTCCTAGGAATTGGAGGCAAAAGCCAAAGCTCTCTACAGGCAAGGTTAATCCTTACTGAGAAATTAGCATCAAATTGTAGGTATTTATTTTGTTCTTTAGATTCGAACCCAATGCTATCATTTTTTTGCTCACATATTCCTTATTTAGCCATTGAGAGGTCTTTCAGGTTGGCTTCTGTGCCCTTTCAACATGCCTCATCGTTTCTTTAAAAAAATGCACTTTGCTATTTTTTGACATTGAAAGATACTCCAAGCATATCTAGAATTTTCCCTTCCCCGGCTATAGAAAAAGCCATTTCTTCAAAGAGCTCTGTTTCCTTTTACTGGAGAATGGCATTTAGAAAACAAGATCTGGGAGTTAAGTGTGTTCCTTACTACCAGGCTCCTTTACTGAGTAGAGCTTGTATACAAATACACACGTGTATTATCTCATGTATACTAAACATTTTTATTTCATTATCTTTATACATATTAAAATAAACATGGGTTCACACTGATATCTCTGACTCTATTCCAGTACCGCTTGGGTTCAGTTTAGCCTTTTCCCCTTGCTTACATGTCACTTCTCTCTTGTAACCTGGCTCTCATTATCTTAATTTGTTTACTTATTTGCCCCACCTTAGTATACATGGAAAATAGTTTCATAATTAACTGTGCCCCTGTGCAAAACAAAACTTATGAACTATAATACAGTGTTTTCTTGTACATTTGTTTAAAATAAATTTTTAAATTTATTTTAGAGGGAAAGCAGGGGACAGGGGCAGAGGAGGAGAGAGAGAGAATCTTAACAAAAGCAGGGCTTGATCACATGACCCAGGAATCATGACCTGAGCTGAAATAAAAGATGGTCAACCAACTGAGCCACCCAGGCGCTTTTGGTGCTCTTTTTTTTTTTTTCTTCCTCCCGTCGCCTCCCCTTCCCTCCTCCCCCCATTTTTTTTGTCTTATATCACATAATCATGCCCATCATTTTCCACCTTCACAAAGGATTCCCTAATCACTCTTAGCTAAAATTCATCTTCCACTAAGCCTTCTTTTTTTTTAAATTTTATTTTGAGAGAGCACATGAGAGGGGGAGGGACACACACACACACTCAAAGAGAGAGAGAGCGCGAGGGAGGGAGACAGAGAGAGAATCCCAAGCAGGCTCCTCGCTATCAGTGTAGCGCCCCACATAGGACTGGATCTCGCACCCTGGGATCACGACCTGAGCCGAAATGAAGTCAGAGGCTTAACTGACTGGGCCACCCAGGCCCCTATATAGTTCCTTACAATATCTAGTGAAAGCAGGGGTTCCCAAAGTTGCTTAGAGCTTCCAGTCCAAGAGGGTGACATAGGAAGACTCTGAACTCACCTCCACGGGCACACCAAATTTATACCTATTGTATTTATACCTGTTTATACCAAATGTACATCTGTTTATAGAGCAATTCCTCCTGAGGGAGAGCTTAGGGCTGACTGAACAGCTTCTGCACAACAAAAGATGGAGAAAAGAGCAAGGGAGAAGCCCCCGGGGCAAGGTGGTCCCAGTAATGAGGGGAACCCCATTTTCCATGTTGCGAACGCCGTGGGGACCGGCAGGACCGAGGGACGGGGAGCAGATTCTGTGGCCCTGGGGCTCAGAAGAAAAGCTGCGGTTTAAAGGCAACTAGGGTAGAAATGAATCAGCACTAGAACCCAGCCAAGCTGTGGCCGGAGGAGTTGGGACTCTGTCAGGGTTGGAGGGCTGCAGCCGTCTGGCTTTACTCTGGGTTTACGCGGGGTTACCTGGGTTTACGTTGGGTTTACGCTGGGTTTACGCTGGGTTTACGCTGGGTTTGCGCTCCCTCGGTCTTGATCTTGAGCGCAGCCGCGAGCACCTTCCAAGCCCTCCACCTCGCCCGGGCTTCAGAAGCCCCAGCCGTCCTGACCCCCAACCCCCACTCCTGCCTTGGGACATAGGACACACCTGCGGTATAAAAGAGCAACTGGCACAATAAACATCCAGCCCTAGAACACTCCACCAAAGTGCGGGAGAGCGGCTAGAACCCTCTTCCGGTTGGAGGAGCCAGTGAGCACCACGGTTTCTGTTCCAAAGTTACTTGGGTAAGTTCCTTTTACTTCCCACTCCTTCAGTGACGTCGTGCTGTTACAGGAGGGTGGGACAGACGCTGGTCCTTGTCTCATGGAGTCCAAGAATGAATCTCGCAGACAACGGAGTGAGGAAAGCGATAGAGTTTATTGAAAGAAAGTATAAAACGCTCAAGAGTGAGAGGGGTCCCGACTGGGTAGCCGCTGAGGAATTTTGTCCCTGACTTTTAATTGGGACCTTATCAGAAAACTTGAGACTCCGTGCATGGCACCTAGCCCAGGTGGCTCTGGAATACCTTCATCCTTTTTTTTTTTTACCCCCCAAACCCACCGCTTCTTCAGCCTCCCACTTGCAGCTGCAGTCTGCCTCACCGAAGGTCCCCTATGTCTCCCTGCCTGATGTGAACCCTTTCCCTATTCAGTGTCACACATTTGTAATATAGTTGGATTTATTTGCCAGCCTGGATTTCATCTTGACATACTAGTTGAATTATTTTTAATTTCCACGCAGTAAAATTCACTCTTTGTAGTATAAAAATGTATGAATTTGACAAATGCATAGTCATGTATATACTAAACCACCAAAATACCACAGAGAAACCGTTGCATTACCCTCAAAATTCCCAGGTACAACCACTTTGTAGTCAACTCTTCTCCCTCCTTCAACACTCAAACACTCACTGATGTATTTTCCATTCCTGTAGTTTTGCCTTTTCCAGGTTGTCATCTAAAGAAAATAACAGATGTAGCCTTTTAAGTCTGCCTTCTTTCAATTTCTTAAACGCATTTATGATTTGTCCTTTTTGTTAGGTGAATCAGTAGTTCATTCCTTTTTATTGCCAATTACTATTCCATTGTGTAGATGTTCCCTAGCTTTTTTATCCATTTGCCTGTTGAAGGACATTTTGATTGTTCTCAGTTTTTGGCGATTATGAATAAAGCTGCTGTAAACCCTTCTGTACAGGTTTTTATGTGAGCAGGTTTCAATTCATTTGGGTAAGTGTATAGTAGTGGGAAGAAAAATTGTTTAACAAAGTGGTTGTACCATTTTTTTTGTTTTGTTTTGTTACCACAGAACAATTGATTGAGAGTTTTTGCTCTATATCCAGGTCAGCATCTGTTATTGGTGGTCTTTTTAAACACCATCCTAATAATTGTGTTGTAGTATCTCAGTGGCTTTAATTTGCATTCCCCTAATGACTAATAAAGTTCAGTCTTTTCATGTACTTATTTGCCGCCATATGTCTTCCATGGCAGTGTGTGTTCAAAACTTTTGCTCATTTTTCAATTAAGATGTTTGTTTCCTTTTTATTGAGTTTTGGTAGTTTTTTATATTATGAATATGAGTCTTTTATTAGATACTTTTTACATTTTAACAGTGTTTTTCTAAGGCAGAAGTTTTAAATTTTGAATTATTTTTAAAGCAATCATCACTTGGTGTTATATCAAAGAGTGTCATATAGTTGGAATCATATAGTATGTAGCATCTTCAGATTGACTTCTTTCTCTTAGTAATATGTATTTAAGTTTCCTCCACATCTTTTCATGCCTTGATCGCTCATTTCTTTTTAGTGCCGAAGAAAATTCAGTTGTGTCTCTACCACTGCTTATCCATTCTTCTACTGAAAGCCCTCTTGGTTGCTTTCAGGTTTGGGGAATTATTAATAGGCTGCTGTAAACATCCAGGTACAGGTTTTTGCAGGGATATACATTTTCAACTCCTTTAGGTAAATACCAAAGAGCACAATTAATGGATCGTATGGCAAGAATATATTTAGTTTTATAAGAAACTAAATTGGAAGGCAGTTAGGAAGTGACTTCCAAAGTGGCTGTACCATGTGAGCATGAGAAGAATGTGACTCTGCTGTTGGATGAAGTTGTCTATAGCTGTCAGTTACATCCAGTTGATTGATGGTGTTGTTGAGTTCAGCTATGACCTTACTGATTTTCTGCCTGCTAAATCTGTTCATGTCTGATAGCAAAAGTCTCCCACTATGATAATGGGTTCATCTGCTTCTCCTATTTCTATTAGTTTTTGCCTCATGTAGTTTGATGCTCTATTGTTAGGCACATACTCATTAAAGATTGTTATGGCTTCTTGGAGAACTGACCCCTTTATCACCATGTAATGCCTTTCATTATCCCTGATAACATTCCTTGCTTTGAAGTCTGCTTTGTCTGAAATAAATGTAGTTGCTCTTGCTTTCTTTTCATTAGGATTAGCATGGTATATTTCTCTCCATCCATTCTTTGCACCTATGTATGTCTTTATATTTAAAGTGGGTTTCTTGTAGACAACATATATCTAGTTCTTATCTTTTGATCCACTCTGACAATCTCTGTCTCTTCCCCCCTCCCCCATAATACCTTTATCGAAGTATTATTGACAAAAATTGTACATTTTTGGGGTGTACATGATGTTTTGATATACATGCACATTGTGAAATGGTTACCACGTTTAAGCTAATTAATATTATCCATTACCTCACATAGTTACCTATTTCTGAGTGTGTGATGAGAACTACTCTTTTAGCACATTTCAGGTATAGAATACAGTATGATTAACTATAGTCACCATGCTGTACATTGGGTCTCCAGAACTTATTCATCTTAAAACTGGAAGTTTGCTCCCTTGACCAGCATATCCCCCTCCCCCCCACTCCCCAGCCCTTGGTAAACACCATTTCATTCTTTGTTACTATGAGTTAGACTTTTTTTAAAATATATATTCTACATATAAGTGAGATTATACAGTATCTGTCTTTCTGTGACTAGCTTAGCTTACTTCATTTAGCATAATATTCTCCAGTTTCATCCAAATTTCCCATCACAAATGACAGGATTTCCTTCTGTTTTTAAGGCTAAATAATATTCCATTGTGTGTGTGTGTGTGTGTGTGTGTGTGTGTGATCACATTTTCTGTATTCATTCATCTGTTGACAAACATTTAAGTTCTTTGTATATCTTCACTACTATGATGACACTGTAATGAACATGGGAGTGCAAATAACTTTTTCAGATAGTGATTTTATTTACCTTGGATATATGCCCCAAAGTGGAATTGCTAGATCATATGATACTTTTATTTTTAATCTTTTGAGAGCCTTCATACTGTTTTCCAGAATGGCTGTACTAATTTATATTCTCACCAACAGGGTACAGGGTTCTTTTATTTCTATATCCTTGACAAAGCTTATGTTTTGACTTTCTGGTAATAGCTATGTATCCTAACCAGTGCAAAGTGATATCTCATTGAGGTTTTGATTTTCACTTCCCTGATTAGTGAGGTTGAACATCATTTCTTATACCCATTGACCATTGTATGTTTTCCTTGGAGAAATGTCTATTTAAATCCTTTACCCATTTTTAAATTGGTTTGCTTGTCTTTTTGCTGTCAGGTTAAAAGAATTTCTTATATATTTTTGCAATTAATACCTCATATGATTTGCACATATTTTCTCTCATTCCGTAGGTTGCCTTTTCATCTTGTTTATTGGTTCATTTGCTGTGCGGAATTTTTTTAGTCTGAATAGCCCCACATATTTATTTTTCATTTGCTTCTTATGTAAATTCTCTGTCTTTTAAAGTCTTATTTATGTGATCTCTTTACCCCATATGGGACTCAAAATAATGACCTCAAGATCAAGAGTCACATGCTCTGCTGACTGAGCCAGCCAAGTGCCCCCAAATCTCTTTTAATTGTTTCATTTAGATCATGAAGTGTCAAAGTGATTATTCATATAGTTGGATTACTATCTTCCATATTCATTATTGTTTTTTACTTGTTGGCTTTGGTTTTTTTTGTTCCCATTTTCGTCTTCCATTTTTTTCCCTGCCTTTTGTGGTTTTAACTGACCATTTGATATGGTTTAATTTTCTTTTCTTTCTTAGCATATTAGTTATACTTCTTTCTTTTATTTTTTTCTTTTTTACCTATTTCAGTGGTTGCCCTAGAGTTTGCAATATACATTTACAATGAATTCATGCTGCCATATATATATATATATATATATATATATATATATACATATACTTATATATATATGTAATAAATACCATACTGCTTCACAGGTAGTGTGAATACCTTATAATAACAAAGTAATCCTGATTCCTCGCTCCCATCCTTTGTATCATTGCTGTCATTCATTTCACTTATATATAATCATATGTATATACATAGTCATATATACATATCAAATACACACACAATCACACACACAGAGGATATATTAAAGTGTGTAAAATTGAGTATGTTGTTGCTGTTATTATTTTTAACAAACTCTTATCTGTTAGATCAATTAAAAATAAGAAAAATGTAAGTTTTTATTTTACCTCACTTATTTCTTCTCTGATGTTCTTCCTTTATGTAGATATGAGTATCTGACCTACATCATTTTCCTTCTGTCTAAATAACTTCTTTTAACATTTCTTGCAGGGCAGGTGTACTGGCAACAAAGTCTCTCAATTTTTGTTAGGCCAAGTCTTTAACTTTACATTTCAAGGATTATTTCACAGGGTACAGAATTCTAGGTTGGTGGTTTTTTCTTTCTTAACAGTTTAAATATTTAGGTCTACTCTCTTTTTGCTTGCATGGTTTTCTGAGAAGTTGGATGTATTTTTTGTCTTTGTTTATCTATAGATAAGGTGTTTTTCCTTCTGACATTTTCCTAGGGTTTTTCTTTATCTTTTTAATTCTGCTGTTTGAAAATGATGTGCCTTGGTGTATTTGTTTTGTTTTGTTGTTGAGTTTGTTTGTTTATTTTGGCATTTATCCTTCTTGGTATTCTCTGAGCTTCCTGGAGAAGCTGATGTTTTCTGACATTAATTCAGAGGGAATCTTGTCATTATTGTTTCAAATATTTCTTCTGTTTCTTTCTTGCTTCTCCTTCTGATATTTCTATTACATATATTATACTTTTTATAGTTGTCCTTGTATATACTATTTTGATTTTATTCAGTCTTTGTTTTCTTTGCTTTTTAGTTTTGGTGGTTTCTACTGGGATTTTTTTTTTTTTTTTTTTTTTTTGAGAGAGAGAGCATGAGCAGGGGACAGGGAGAGGGAGAGAGAGAGAGAATTAATCTCAAGCAGGTTCCATGCTCAGTGCAGAGCCTGATGCAGGGCTCAGTCCCATGACCCTAGGATCACGATCTGAGCTCAGATCAGATCTTGATCTGAAATCAAGAGTCCGACTCAGTCAGTGACTGAGCCACCCAAATGCCCTGACTCCTGAGATATTCTTGAGCTCAGAGATTCTTTCCTCAGCCATGTCCAGTGTACTAATAAACCTATCAAAGACATGCTTCATTTCTGTTAGTGTTTTCAGTCTCCACCATTTCTTTTTGTTCTTTTTTAGAATTTCCATCATATCTACTTATATTGTCCATATATTCTTGCATCTTACATACTTTATGCATTAGAGCCTTTAGCATATTAATAGTAGTTGTTTTAAATTCTCAGTTTGATAGTTCTTTTTTTTAGTGTTTATTTATTTTGAGAGAGATGGAGAGAAAGAGAGAGAGGGAGGGCATGAGTGGGGGAGGGGCAGAGAGAGAGGGAAACCAAGAGAGAATCCCAAGCAGACTCCGTGCTGCCAGTGCAGAGCTGACACGGGGCTCCATCATATGAACCATGAGATCATGACCTGAGCCAAAACTGTGAGTCGGACGCTTAACCAACTGAGCCACCCAGGCACCACCTCAGTCTGATAGTTCTAATAGCTAGATCATGTCTGATTTGATGCTTACCTTATCTTCAAATTATGTTTTTTTCCTTTTAGTATGTCCTATAACTTTTCTTTGATAGCCAGACATGATGCACTGGGTGAAAGGAACTGCTCTAAATAGGCCTTTAGTAATGCAGTGGTAAGTGTGGGGGGAGGAAAAGCATCCTGTAGTCTTAGGATTAAGTTTGTTTTTCTTTTTGTTTTTTTAATGTTTATTTATTTTTGAGAGAAAGAGAGAGAGAGAGTTGGGGGAGGGGCACAGAGAGAGAGAGGCAGGCAGAGGATCTGAAGCAGGCTCTGTGCTGACAGCAGAGAACCTGATGTGGAGCTCGAACCCATGAGCACAAGAACACGACCTGAGCCGAAGTCAGATCTTAACCAACTGAGCCACCAGGAGCCCCAGAATTAGGTCTGCCTTTTAATGAGCCTGTGCCTTAGAACTGTGAACTTGTAAGTGTTTTTCATTTTTTTTCCCCTCCCCCTTTTAGGTAGGGCAGGATAGCTACAGCTGACTGGAGTTGGGTATTTCCCTTTCCTCGGGTCAGTTGGGTTCTGATAATACCCCAGCAGATTAGTCTCTGGTTAACTAGTTTCTTTGACAACGGGCCTTGTTGAAAAGAACAGAGTGCTCTGATGTATTCAAAATGGTTCTTTTTTTCTCCTCCCTCTTCCAGAAGCACCAGGAAATTTTTGTCTTGATTTTTCACTGTGAACCTAGTTGAGCTCTTGTAGGTAAAACTCATAAAATGTGGGGGCCTCCCTATGACTGGGTCTCCCTGGAGTTTTTAGTTGTCAGGCTCTCTGAGCTTCCAGCAGTTCATCAGTTAGAGTGTGGGTTTTCCTGGCCTGGTGCTGGATCCCACAGCTGTTTATGCTTTTGAGTTTCTGCTTCTATAAATCATGACTCTGTACTCACACTGGTTCTTGATCTTGGACGTAGACATGGTCTCACCCTCTCTTATAGATCTAAGAAGAGTTGTTGATTGATTTAGTTTTAAAATTTCAGTCTGTTCAGCCTTTTACTCATGAGGGCCAAGCAGTACCTTTCAAGTTCCTTACATGTGGGACTGGAAACCAGAAGTTTTAAGTTAAATGTACTTTGGATCTACTTGAGTAATCCTGGGTAATCTCTATTTTAAGGTCAGCTGATAAACAGCTTTAATTCTGTCTACAACCTGAATTCCTCTTTGCCACGTAGCATATCATATTCACAGATTCTGAGGTTTCAGATGTAGATGGATGTCTTGGTGTCGTTATTCTGCTATCACACCCTGCTATCTCTCTCTCTCTCCCCTCCCCCTTTCGTTCTCTCACTTTAAGTCTGTTTTAAAGAAGATAAAATGTTGGGGAATACAGGGTTAGAGATCCCTCCTCCTCCTACTGTTAAGGAGCTGTAGTTATTGCTGAATAATATTTCGAAAGACTGAGCTATGCCCATCCTTCCTTTCATCCAGCAGGTAGCTAGCTTTGTGTTCATTATCTCAGAGAAGGCATATGGCAGAGTAGGAAACATGAATATTCTCCAAGTCTTTCTGAGTTTTGTTACTCAGAAACTCAAGTCCTCAGGAAAACTTATGGTTTTTCGTCATAATAAGACTAACAAAGAAACATGAAAGGAGAGTGATTTTCTCTAAATTACAGTTAGTGGCAGGAAACTAGGGGCTGGGGGGCACTGGAGGAGAGAGAGAGAAAGCGAGGGAGGGAGGGAGAGGGAGGAGAGAGTGAAAGAGAGAGAAAGAGAAGAATGGAAGGTTTGGGTTCCAAGAGCAGAGAAGACCATTTTCTGCTTCTAGACTGTACTGTCATGAAGTCCACAAAATTTGGAGAGAATAGCTCCACGTTGTGTCTAGGCAGATGGGACCTGTGCAGCCAAGCAAAAGATTTCCATGTTCCAAGAAGAACATAGAGGTAGCAGAGAATCTCCAATTCTAAAGGGGCCATAAACTTGAGAAAAATGTGCTCATCTCTTGCACTGATAAAGGATTATCTGAAAAACACATCCCTCCCATGTTTTGGCGTAGCAGAAGGCCCCAAGACTATAGTACTACCCAGAGAAGGTGGGTGGTGGGAAGTTTATGAAGTACTAGGGTATTTTTTCTCTAACCTTGTGGAATAGGAAAGACCGGAGGCTGGCTCAGAGTCAGAAATTAAGTTTTATTTAAAAAACAAAAACAAGAACAAATTCTGTTTCTTTAACACTTTGTTGAATGGCATTCATGCCTGGTGCTTTGTAGTTAATTTACTTGAAAGTCATTCATGCTGCGTTTGTAAATAAACTGCATGTTCAACTATGTTGAGAGAGAGTAAGAATAAGATTTATTTTTTATGTACATCTCTCTTAGCAATCCTGTGACAGATGAAACCTACTTAAAAATCTTGAACTGAAAAAAGTCCAAATGTGAATTATACTTTGTTAATCAGTTGGTTCTGACACATTCTGGTAAACAGTTATAGTCAGAAAGATTCAGTGAGGTTGTAATCTCAACCTGCTTAAAAAATTTTCCCCTCTAAAGTCTACTATTGTAAGTTGATAACATTTTTACAGATTTCTTGCTTTCCTTTAAAAGAAATTCTCCAAAATTGCTTCTTGACAAGTAATGACAGCAGTTAAGACAAACAGCCTGAAATGATGTTGCTTCATTTTCAGTACTGTGTTCCAAAATGAAATTAGTGTTCTTTGGAATGAAGATTATTTCTTGAATTCTCAAATTTAACTGAAAGGAAATAGAAAACCTCTCACTCAATCTGAGCAGAGCAATTTGAGACTTGCATCATCATCCCTCAGTGCTAGGGAAGTAAGTCGCCGAAGAAGGCCCCCCTGGAGGAAAGTCCTTCTAAATGATACGTGTGATACCTGTTCATTACAAATATCAAACTGACTGCTGTAAGAGGGGCCGTGTAGAAACCACAAGGTCCTCCCTAGAAGGGACCATTCTTTTTCAGTTTAGATTACCAGAACGTGCCATGTAAGTGTTTTGAATGAATGACTGCCCAGGTTAACTGCCTGATGGACTGAATTGGACTGATTTATTTTGTATCACCTGTATAGGAGAGTACCTGGCACATGGTTGGTACTCAGAAGACTTTTTAGGTTTAATGAAGGAAAAAAGTAAATAAATGAACTAAATATGGCAACTTATGATTAGTCAGTAAGGCCTGGTGTTTTGCTATCTTCACAGGGTATAAAGATCGCTCTATGATCAGTACAGCTGTTCATACCTGCACCAGCGGTGGCCGTGGGCTTGGCCAACTCTCCACCAGTTTACTGTGCTGTGGTCGTTGAGTGGCGTAGAGAGGAAGGAACATCTGGGTTTGAGTGAGTAGAGTTTTATGCATTTCACCTAACCTCACAGAAACTGCCCTCTCGTTTGTGACGTGAGATCCACAATGCAAATTTAACAGGGTTTCTCTGGGGATTAGCCAAAATCATACAAGGTTATGACATGCTCTGTAGATGTTAAATATTGTTACTTATTGGGGAAAGACAAAGGTTCTGAGATTATGGCATGCTTATCTTTTTAGAAAAAAAGGTATGAAAGTCTCTACTGGTTGTGTTCTTAAAACTGATGTTTAATTAATTTGGATCCGTTGATTTATTTACTAGGTTATTCTTTCAGGGGTTACTGTTATGCAAATTCAGTAGAATTACATGTTCTTATAACCAAACTATCAGGCTCCCTTTACTTCTCTTAGGTATCACTTACTGAAAGTCATTTAGCTAGCTTCTTGAAAAGTTTAATAATTGGAAAAAAATGAATCATGGTTATCATCAAGATAGGTTAACCTAATTGCTTAGGGGACTTCAAACTAGTCTCCATTAGTAGCTTCTCTGTGTGTTTACTAAGACAATGAGAACAGTAAATTACAAAATAATGACAATACATTAAGGATGACATTAAAAATACATTTTGCATAAATATTTGAGATTGCCAACCTAAATGAAACATCATGATTGTGAGTTTAAAGAGCTAAGAAGAGTCAGTGTTAAAAAATTGGAAGTGTTGCTGGGAAGGTTAAGATGACAGGTTATGTTCTAATGATCTTGGCACAAAGATTTTAGAATTAGGAGAGAATAAAGAGATAACCTTAAATCTAACTGCTGGTTTTTGTTTGTTTGTTTGTTTTGTTTTGTTTTTTTAGTAGATGGAAAGACTGAGACCAAGAGAGGTTAAGTGAAGGCTATCCATAGTTTAACAAGTGAAAGTAAATAAATATTTAACAGTGTTAATAAATATTGAGTCAGTGGTACAGGAAAAATATGAACTCCAGAGAGTAGGGACTAGAACCTATGGTACATATACTCTTGTTTTGTTACTTCATAAGTTGAATGAGTGAAAAAAGAAACAGATACTAATACTTGTTCCTGGTTAAGATTTTTTCCAATTACTGATTCACTGAAAGCAAGGTAATATTGTGGGAATCTGGCCATGAAAGTAAGAGCTTGAATAACCTTAGGCAAATCTTGTGGTCTTTAAAATTCTGGGTTTTTAAAAAAATTGGATGGTAGAAATGAATCATGTGTATTAACTACCTGTGACCACAAGGTATATACAAAATCATTTAGAAAAGAATAACTTAAATCCAAAATGTAATTTTTCCATTAATATCACTCTACTTAATATTATTTTTAATGTTTATTTTTGAGAGAGAGAGAGCGTGAGTTGGGGAGGGGCAGAGAGGGAGACAGAGGATCTCAAGTGGTCCCTGTGCTGACAGCAGAGAACCCGATGTGGGGCTCGAACCCACAATCCATGAGATCCTGACCTGAGCCAAAGTCGGATGCTCAACTGACCGAGCCACCCAGGTGCCCCGATAACACTTCAGTTATAAGGGTGCTCAAGTATTGGGCCATGCGACCATGGCCTTAAAGGGATACATGTTGCGAGGCATCTTGATGTTTGGCCTTGTGATGAGTTAATGTGGTGGTGGTAGTGCTGGTCATGGCTGTCGGAGGCCCTTCTGCCCATAGCAGGCAGATCCCGATTACTGGGACACCTCTAGCATTTGCTCTCCCTGGGCTCCCCTCAGAAAACCTATACGGTGATCACTAATTTATAGTGACATTTCAGTGGCAACAAAGATGGAGAAGATCAGTCTCGCCTGAATGATTATAAGGAGGATTTGCTTTAAAACATACTGCCTTTGATACCTTGGTAGCAATAAACTCAAAATATTTTACTGTGTCCTTTTGCCTTTTACTAGAGTGGGTCTCAAGAGGAGGAGCTCTTGTCCTTTCCTGGAGCGGAGGACACTCCTGGGGAAAATGTAGGGTGTGGTCATGATGGCTGTGTGACCCTGTGTTTAGGTAGTACTACACCTCATAGGATGCCAGAAGGTCTCCTACAGGGAGGAATGGCCCCTCCCACAGTGTGCTGCACATCTTTCTCTGCAGAAGAGTGTCGTCATGGTCCTGAATCAAAGGCCCACGACTTGTCAGAGTTTCTGCTCTAGGGAGACAGTGTGCTTCAGTACACAGAGCATTTCTGTAATTACCACTGGTTTTGAAATGTAGATTGATGTCTTCCTAGCTGGGCAACCTTCAGCAAGATACTAAATGTCTTTAATGCTCTGCTTTCTCCTGTTTATAAAGTTGGGCTAATACTGCTGATTTTTCAGGGCTGTTGTAAGGGTTAAATGGCACGATGTGTATCTGAAGTGCTTAATGCACATAGGAGTGGCTCGATAAACGGTGGTTTGCTTCCTTCCATGAGGAGAGACGTGCAGTTAATTCCACACAGAAATCTTCTCTACAAAAAGATGGGGAAGTGAATCAACTGATTCTGTAAAACTGCAGAAGTTCATACTGGGCCTCCTTGGTTCTTCCATGTCCGACTGGCTGAAATGCCAATGGCTGTTTTTAGGACAGTAAGGCAGGATCAAGGCCCCCTCATAAATTGAGGTGGTTCACCTGGGTGTGTTTGACAGCAACCTGAAAGGGTCCCTCGCCCACACTTGCAGGCAGTGCCACAGCATATGTGGAGTTCTTGGGCCTCCCTTTTCTGGGGGTGCTGGTGTCAACCCAGTTGTAGGGAGGTTAGAGACCACAGCAAGTAAAGGAAGGTGCCCACAGCCAGGGATGGGCTGGGGGGCAGGGGAGAGGTGGGAGGGGAAGCGTGCACAGGCCAGTGAGGTCAGGAACCAGGCTGTCTTTTACTCACATGCCCTAACCCAGGTGACGGTGAGGCCCATGTTCTGAAAAACTCCTGAAATCTGGACTAGTAGATGTCTATTGCAGAAGTAGAGTCTTTCACTGGGCTCAGAAAAATACCCACGCTTCTTCAAATGGCTTTTAGTTGCCCCATGGGGATCTGGCCAGAGTGTGCATCTTCCATATAGACTGTGCTTCATCCCCAGTGAAGGAATTTCTGTCCTTTGATCTGAAGGTTTGTTCTTGGTCCTTTGGACTGTTTTATCCCCCTATGATGCCATCTCTGCTCCCACTTCTGCCTTCACTGCTGTGTCAGGACACATCTTGATAACATTTTCTCAGGAAAGCCACACTCCTCTCTGGGTGTTCTTTCCATGTGCTCTTATTATATTGATTAATTAATCTAATAATTGTTTAGCTTTCATTATGTGGTGACTATGTTTACTAGTCCCCCAACTAAGTACAAAAAGACTTTATTTCCTATTATATAATTTTATATTTGAGTTCCAGTTCCACTGTGCTAGAGGAACAATTTAACCTCAGAACTTTCCCGACCTTTTCTCCAGAACCCATCCCCACCCCAGGGTTAAGCCACAGTTCCAGGATCTAAATCATGAGGAGGGGTGGGTGAGGTGGAGGTGGAGGGCCATGTGGTCCTTGGCACTCAGTGCTCACAGGTTGTCTTCTAGAAGCTGACTGTCCCTTCCTGTATAATCCCTTCAGGACCAGCATCTCCCTGCTGCTCACACACTCTCCAGGGATACAGTAATCTTGCAAGTTAGAATTGGTCTTCTTGGCCTCAACATTCCACGCCTCTGACTCCCTCCCAGCATGGCTAGGGAATGGGGCAAGAATCTCTGCTTCCATCACCAAAGAACTTCCTCTCTATCTCTTTTCCCCTTAAGCCCAGGAGTCTCCCATCATTCTGGAGGGGAGGTCCTAATCCTCTTCCTTCAATATTTCTCCAACACTGTTTACACTTGGACTTTCTAATCCACCTTTTACTTCCTTAGCAAATTCTCTAAATTTTCTAAGAGGCTCAAGCCTTTTGGAAAACAAACAATCTTCCTCTGAGGCAATGAGCACACAGATGACTATCTTATTTGAAGGATGAATGAAAAAAAATACAGTGGGGAGGGAAGTCCTATAATATCCCAAACGTGACCCAACCACAGCTGTCTGCCACTCACTGCTAAACGAATGTAGGGACATAAGCATAAGTAAATATGAAATTAAAACACACCCTGTGTTTATCCAAATGATGTACCTAATCGCACAATATTAAAATTACTTTTACTCCGGCATTTATTTTTGGGCTGCATGTGTCCCTCGTGACATTCTCCAGGATCCTTTAAATGTCCTGACACCAAGGGGTCCTGGGTGGCTAGTTTGACTCTTGATTTCAGCTCAGGTCATGATCTCATGGTTGTGAGATGGAGCCCCATATCAAGCTCTTTGCTGGGTGTGGAGCCTGCTTAAAGATTCTCTCCCTCTCCTTTTTCCCCTCTCCCTAGTTTGTTCTCTCTTTCTCTCTCTCTCGAAAGAAAGAAAGAAAGAAAGAAAGAAAGAAAGAAGGAAGGAAAGTTCTGACACTAAATTTAACTATCTGGACAAAGCTTATATATCCAAATTGGAGTATGAAAAATAACGGAGTGGAGGGAGCCAACCAAAACTGTTCCTCCTTCTTGTCACCTAAAGGATATGCGTAAGTTGATTTACCTTTTACCTTTTCTCTGAAAGATTCTCCCTGTTATAAATGAACGTATGGAATAATTTCAACTTGTATTAGAGGAAAAGGGTGATTTTCATGTTTTTGTTTTTGTTTTTGTTTCTTTTTTTTGCTATTATTACTTTACTGTTTTCCAGAAAGGAGGAAATCAACAGCAACGAATACTCATGTGCATTTAAAAGTAGATCTCGTTTCTTCTTAAATCACACATTTTATTGTTTTTAACTATCGAGTTCAGTCTTGCAGCATATAAAGTTCTTTGGTGTTTTTTAACGAAAATATAATAATCTCTTAATGGCCTTCATCTGTCTGTTCGTTCATGCAGTCTTGCTCTGGCAGCTGTCTGAGGCAGAGCACTTCCTCGCAAGGCACTTGTGTCATGTTTCTGTGCATATTAATGAAACTCTACAACTTTCCTATTCTAACTTAAACACTTCGCTGCCACTTCAGCTGATTATGGCCTTGGATAATTGCCACAGTGAATCCCATATTTAGTGGAAACAAAATATATTGATGACAAACATGTTGCCCATCAAAAGCCAGAAAGATGGATCTGAATTCAGATTGTGCAGTAAAAACAAGTATGTAAACTCATTAGATAGACAAGATGTAAATTTACAGAGCATGGGGAGAATGATGAGGACAGCTTCAAATCTGAGGGAAGAGGCGGTGTCAGGCTTCATTATTGAAAAAGCTTGGCTAGAAAATAGATTTTTCAGAGCATGCTTGTGTAGAGGTGATATTAAATCACCTAATTCCCTGGGAGGTGGCAGAACGAGTGCCCGGTGACTGGTGGAGTAGCTAATGGGCCAGAACCACTGCAGTCATGCAGTGTTTGTGTTCCAGTCCTGCCTAATCAGAAGATTGAACCAATAATGTAAGGCAAAGGGTATTCTGAGGGGTAGGTGGCTGTCTAGTCTGTTCAGACTGCTAGAACACTATCAATTCTGGAGGCTGGGAAGTCCAGGATCAAGGCGCCCGCAGATCCAGTGTCTGGTGAGGGTTCATAGGCAGCTCTCTTCTTGCTCTGACCTCCCTTTGTGGAAGCAGTGAGGGAGCTCTCTGTGTTCTCTTCTGTAGGGGTACTAATCCCATGCACGAGGTCTCTACCTTCATGATGTAATTACCTCCCAAAGGCCCTAATTCCAAATACTATCATATTGGGGATTAGATTTCAACATACGAATTATGGAGGGATGCAAATATTCAGTTTATAGCACCAGGCTTACAGTTAAAAAAAATAATTCAGTTTTCATATATTGTGCACCTAACCTCAGATAGATGCACACATGGGTGTCTTAGCTCAAAGCAAGCCTCCAGGACTACAATGAGAGAGAGAGAGAGAGAGAGAGAGAGAGAGAGCGCGCACACGAGAGAAACAGAGAGAACTGGCTGACTCCTAAATGTCTTTGAAATCCTACCTGAAAAGTGATTTATGTGGTAGGCTAAATAATGACTCCCTGAAAGATACCCCGTCCTAACTCTTGAAACCTGTGGATGTTACCTTACATGACAAAAACAGAACTTTGCAAATGTGATGAAGGTAAGGCTATTGAGATGGGGAGATTATCTTGGATTATCAGGGTGAGTGAAAAATGCCATCACATGCATCCTTATAAGACAGAGACAGAAGGAGCTTTGACACAGACAGCAGAGGGGAAGGCACTGGGCTGTGGAAGGGGATAATGGTGTGATGTGGCCAAAGCCAAGGATTGTGGCAGCAACTGGAAGCTGGAAGAAGCAAGGGAGGGGCTGTCTCCTAGAACCTCTAGATGGAGTATAGCTTTGCTAGCACCTTGATTTCAGCTCAGTGAGACTGATTTCAGACTTCCAGATTCCAGACTGTGAGAGAATAAATTTTAGTTGTTACAAGCCATGCAGTCTGTAGTAATTTATTACAGTACCAATAGGAAATGAACCCAACTCTCTGACATCTTACTTGGGGTTGGGTGACTTCTACATGTTTGGCAGCACCAAGTACCTGGAGCATCAGGACCCTACTGGCCCCGCTGAGTAACGTCTTCTTTCAGGGTCTTTGGCCTGCTAAATGGAAGTTCTGTCAGTATGGGGAACCTACTAGTCTTACTCAATTTTGTAGCCCTAGAACCTAGCACCTGGTAGGTACTTACTAAACAATTGAGAAATATAAATTTATTGGCATCATGTTACCTCCAGTATTTAAAAGTTGTCGTTTCAGTTTTCTGGAAGGTGTATGTGTGTCTCGTACTGATTGTAAAGGGCCAAATTCCAGAGTCCCCCAAACAAGTGGAAGCTTAAAAAGAAAAGAAAAAAAGACCCTTTTGTTGGCAATTAGCCTATGTTTATGGAAGAACTGACATTTGGAAAATAATTTTATATTTAAAATTCTGAAAATACTGATAGGGTTCAGGACATACACTCCAAAATATGGCACCCTGGCATTTAAATATTTTAAGCTGAAGGAATTTGAGAAATGTCAGGTGCTGGAAGGCCTCTCTGATCTCTTTTTCCTTCAGGTGGGAGACCTTCCTGGGAGATGTGCCCTCCCTAAACCCACAGGGAAGGAGTATTCTTATCTCCAACATAGGGATGCTCAGAGGAATCCAAACAAGCAGGCTTTGCTGTTTCCCCCAGTTTATCATCTTTGGCTCATACCCTTTTGTCCTATCACACTTTCCTAGGACTTTCCACTCTTCATCAGACCTGGCATAGACGTACTCCAGTTTCACTGCTTACAAGACTTCCTTGTCACATGAAACTTAATATTAAACACATGTATGCTTTTCTCTTGTTAATGGATCTTTGCTTAGAGAGCTCAGTGAGAATCTAGAAGGGTAGAAGGAAAAAGAACATTTTTTTTCTCCCCTTCAGGTAAAGTTTGAGTAGTAGAACTACACATCCTAGTATTATTGAAGTCTCTTATGTTTGGTTTTCTAACTGGTCTCCCTGTCTTATTTTACCTTCCATGTGCCATCACCACAGAGGTAAAGTTTAAACTTGATAGAGGTGCAGTCACTCCAATTTTAGTTTCCTAACCTCATCTCCCACCACTCACTTACACGTAAATGTCTCTGTGTGAACCTAAAAGAGTGTCTATCCCAAGGGCCCAGAATGTGGGGTGTTTTTGTTTTTGTTTTTGTTTTTATTTTGCTGCTCCTGATCTTTTTCACAAGTTACTTTCTCTATCTTCAGGGCTATTTTCTCTCATCTCTACCTACCCACACACCCTTTATCCTTCAAGGACCTGATCAAATGCCACTTCTTTGAAGCTTCCCGACTGCACTGTTGAATAATTTATCAGAAATCGGATAACGTTTAGCTTTATCATGTATTTTGATTTCACTAAATGGTGAGAGTCTTTTTGTGTTTGGATTCTATGTCTTCTCATCTAGAATAGAAATGAAGGTAGAAAGTTTGTTCTATTATGTTGCTAGAGATAGATATTCAACAAATATTGTATGATAAATTAGTAATGCCTGGCAACTACTTGCATAATCTAAGATTATTTACTGAAGCCTCAGTAGCTAAATAAAGCATGTTCTATAGTAGTGTAGTTAGACTAAAAAGGTGAGTAGTTGATCTCCTAGGCTGCAGCCTCCACATTCTGATTCCATGAAATTTCCTTTAAAGGTTTTTTTGTCTCCCTGAGTCCGACATTGAGCTCCCTTAATAAAATGCTTTTGTAACAAAATGATCATGTATAAGATAAAATAGCTCAGACTTTGGGAAATGTGCCTGTGTCTGGCTGTGTTTTCATATTAGTCTTATTGGTGCCCTAGGGTTCAGACTGCACTGTGCAGGGAGTGGATGTTATCACTATCAGGCATCATGGGCAGAGGTAAATCCTCAGACAGTGAGAGGTGGGCACTGCTGAGGGAAGGACTTCCGTACTTCTTGGGACTAGGAGTGTGTTAACCTGAAGAAGCCTCAAATGGTTTTAGGACTGGGCTATTGTTGGTAGGGTTATACAGCTTTCCTACAGGGCTTAGTCAGCTTTCCTAACCCCACCCTCTGGTACTGATAGCCAGATTATGTCCCTGGCATTTCCTCTTTCTCTCCAATACTCATACAAGCACTCATTTAGTGGCCACATGATGAAATTTGAACCAGTAGGACAGAAGTAGAATTGATATGTGTAACTTCTAAGTACTTTCTCACTAAAAAAAAAAAAAAAAAAAAAAAGCTGCTGTCCTTGGTCTTTGTTTCTCCCCTCTCCATAGGCTGCTATATTGATGTAGTGTTGACCCAGCTTCCATCAATGAAAAGCAATGCCCTAGGGTAATGCAGAGTGACAGATGGAAAAGACTTAAGCTCCTGAATGAACTCCTGTAGTTACTCTGCCATATTGACTTACTAGGCTGTTTTTTCATGCCTTTGTTTTTGCCATGTCATTTTTTATTATAGCTACTACAGAAATTGGTATTTAACATTACAAAAAGCCTTAAATATGTGGCATTGCCTTACGTGTTAGGCAGTGGATAATGAAAAAATAGAAATTGCAGATATTGGAAAGCTGATAAACTTTGTAATGTCAAGGCAACATTTGGTAAAATTGTCTTCTGCAATCAAGTGAGGACAAACCCCATGTCTATGTAATCATCAGCCCTAGAGAAAGCAGTTGGAAAGAGCGAGAATTTTTGTGTGTTGGTTGCTCTTTGCTGCTTTTCACAGGATATTGTAAGAAAGAAATGATACCAGGCAGGCACTGGCCAGTTTGTAGGAAAAACTGAAGTGTAATAGAATCCCAAGTACTTTGAGTCCCACAAAGGCAGAAGATAAGTGTTACTAAGAGTGTTCTTCATAGCTCTTGATACTCAACCAAACAAAGGGAGTTAGACCTAGCAACAAAGATTATATTAAGTCTGTTGTGTCAGGCGGCCTCAAGGGAATTGCCATTTAAATGGGGGAGAGGGTGGTAGCTAAACGGAAGCCAGGAAATAAGCACACTGAAGAAATAATGCCCAGGAAAGAGTTCTGAGTGGTTACTGACACATTAAATCAGACCAGAACCAAATAGACCAGAAACCTATCATGTATTTGGGTAAATTTTATTGCCCAAAAGACCACAGGCCTGTGATACTTCAATCCTGATGGGGCTCCTAAAATTGTACTGCTAGGAAGCAGTCTAAAAAGTACTGGGTACCCTCAAAGGAGTGCTCAAGAGAGAAATGTTTTTAAACTCAAATGTGATCATGGGGGACAGTAGACAAGGAAGAGCCACCCAGAGGAAAGACAGCAGGCTCAAGAGACGATGGACAAGGGAATTCCTCCCAGAAACCAGAACCAAGGTCTAACTATAGAAAATACTGCACGGCCAAGGCAAAGCCCTTTAATAATTACTGCTCAGCAAGACTCAATCATTGCTAAGGACCAGTGGCTGCTGTGTATTTTAATTCTTCTCTTTCTGAGAATAAATTTCTATTGTGCACATCTTGTCTTATCCACCATTGTTTATTGAGGATGTTTTGGGTTCAGGGTTGGGTCAGACAGGGGATAGGGAAGAGAATGAACTGTAACTTGTCTATTAGAAGGGGCATCCAGATCTGACAGAGGAGACTGCACATTGTGCAGCTATGATGCATTTAAGTTGGGTGCAGTAGATGGATGGGACCTGGACCTCTTTTAGGGGAGGGGTGCACCTGTTCTGTGTGAAGGAAGAAAAGGGTCTCCATGGATATTTGGGTGATCAGAAAGGTGGGCTTTGGGAAACTGCCCCTTATCTCCCAGCTTTTTTTCCAGCTAGGTGTGGACATCAGACTAATCTCTGGCTAATAGAAAGTGAGCTGAAGTAGTGTGTACAACTTTGAGATACTTTGCAACTTAAAGACAAGCATGCTTCCCTGGATTTCGGCCTTTTCACTCTTCCCATAGGCTGCAGTGTGGATGTTGGAGCAAATCTAGCTGTAGCAGTGTGGATGAGGACAATCTCTTTGGGGATGGGGGAGCAACAATTAGAAAGAACCTGTGTGCCCAACCTGTGTAAGTCTCTCCAGCTTACTGGACTTACTACTCTTGAGAGAGAAACTTCTATCTTAATTAAGAGATTCTTTGTTATAACAACTTAATCTTTATCCCTGCTAATATATACTTCCTCTTGCACATCTCAGTAGTTTGCAAGCATAATGGAAACGATCAAGGTGAGATCCCCTTTATTCTTCCAAACCTTCCAAAATGTATCAAACATTAGTGAGAAGATATTACTTAAAATCTTGCATATGCTGGCTGTCTCTGGTTAAAATCCTCTCACAAATGTCTTCCCCATGGGCTCTGCACACTTATAGAATGTGATGTCCATAAACCTGGTCACTAGTAGAGAAATCAGTAAGTTACAGTCTAAAAATAATTCCTTATAACTCTGCACCCACCATACTGTCCTTCTTTGCACCAGAACTGATGGTGGAAATCATAGGGAAGTAGATGGGCTTCCTGCTGGGGAATTACCAAAACACATCCTAGTTTCACTTCTCCTTTAACTTAGAGGGCCTCTAGGACTCATTCTTACCTTTGCTCTTAAGTATGAGAATATGACATTAATTTGTTCGTAGGATGAGACTTTTGAGTTTGTGGTGATGGTGACCTGGAAGGAATGCTAGACTTATCTCAGATCACCTGTTTGTAGGTGACTATAACTTAATAATCTTCACCCTGAGTATGAAAGAAAATCATTAAATATCTAAAAGTGTCTCATTATATTTCTAGTTGTATGTATGTATGTATGTATGTATGTATGTATGTATGTATTTAAATTCAAGTTAGTTAACATTGTAGTATTGGTTTCAGGAGTAGAACCCAGTGATTTATCACTTACATATAACACTCAGTGCTTATCCCAACAAGTGCCCTCCTTCATGCCCATCACCCATTTAGCTCATCCCCCCACACCAACCTCCCCTCTACCAACCCCCAGTTTATTCTCTGTATTTAAGAGTCTCTTATGGTTTGACTCCCTCTCTGTTTTTATTTTTCCTTCCCTTCTCCTATGTTCATCTGTTGTGTTTCTTAAATTCCAAGTATGAGTGAAATCCTATAATATTTGTGTTTATTTCCCTGACTTATTTCACTTATTAAAATACACTCTAGTTCCGTCCACATTCTTGCAAATTGCAAGATTTCATTATTTTTCATTGCTGAGTAGTATTCCATTTCATATAGATACCACATCTTCTTTATCCATTTGTCAGTCAATGGATATTTGGGCTCTTTCCATAATTTGGCTACTGTTGATAGCGCTGCTGTAAACATTGGGATGCATGCACCACTTTGAATCAGCATTTTTGTATCCTTTGGACAAATACCTAGTAGTGCAATTGCTAATTTTTAAATCACCTCATGGGATCTTAGAGAGTTTGAAGAAGGTTCCAGCCATCAGATTCCAAAAGCATGACTTGGAATTTAGTGTATTTCTGTCACCTTGGATTTTCCTCTGAGTGGATTTTTAAGATGGGGCTGTCTATTTTCAAATTAAGTCAGACTCCCCATCTCTCCCATGCAGAGTTTAGTTTAGTATTTTACTGATGGTCTCCCAACATTGACTCCTTGCCCATCCTTGCTTATGTTTTCATCACTCCTATTTTTGGTAACCAAAGGTCCCAACTCCTCATACATTCAAGGGAACATCCCCCTCTGACTTTTCTTTTTTCCTTTCCAAATAAATGTATAACCCATATGATCATTTGGTATTTTGCTCCTGTCTTTGGGTGACATAATTTAATTTTTTATGCTCACATGCAAATAAGCATTATCCAATAATAAAAAGTGATAGATGTACTTGAATCAAAAGCTTTGATAATTATACAATCTTTAAATTAATTAATGAGCCAAAGGCAGCTAAACATTAGCATTTAGAAAGATCTCTACAGCATTAGCTACTAATGAGTTCATTTAGATCCATGGTACAGCCTGTTTTGGAAGGCACAGACCCTATTTAATCATATTCAATCAGATCTAATATTGAAATTATGAACACAAGGCATTGTTGAGTGTGAAATTACCATAGAATTTTAATTGTTAAACACATTTCTTGTTGGTTCTCCTAGATGAATGATAATTTGATGAGGAAGTAGGTAACCTGTATACAGTAGACTGTTTAATAAATAATAAGGAATTCTAAAGTATTCTGATTAGAGTTGATCATTCACATACAAATTTTAAAATTTATTTGCCTCATGCTTTGGAGTTTCTTCTGCCATCAGGCAAGAAGGCTGCACTTTGACCTTTTCCACTGCCCCAATAGGGGGGAATCTTTTCCCTTCTTCCATTCTGGGTTCTTTGCTTGGTCTGATAATTAAATTGATATATATGACAGTTTAACAGGGAAAAATGAATTTAATTTCATACATATGGGAGCCCATAAAGAAATGAGACTCAAAGAAGTGACTGAAGCAGGCAGCTTTTATACCTTTTAGACAAGGAAACAATACATTTGTGAATAATTGACAAGACAAAGGTTTGAACTTAGGGTAGCAAATTATTGAAGCAGTGACAAGGTTTGTTTATGCAGCCTTCTCAGCCTTGAATTCCTATCTGCTGCTAAGATGCTTTTTGCACCCTGGTAGAGGGCTATGTGCCTTTCACATGGGAGGTTTATTTCCTGCTTTCATGGGGACAGAGGAGGTCAAAATTGCCCTTCTTGCATCTGCTGTTTTTTAAGTAACTTTAATTCAAAATAAGCAATATACTACTGTGGCATATTTTGAGGGTGGCATATCCTGCTCCCCTTTACCCCCTGGTCTGTAAGTGTTTTTGTTTTTGTTTTTGAGAGGATATAGAAAATTTTAGAAATGTGTTGTTTCAACAATTCTGTTATTAATGCTTTTTAATTGAAATATAGGGGCACTGGGTGGCTCAGTCAGCTGAGTGTCCAACTTCAGCACAGGTCATGATCCCAGGGTCATGGGATTGAGCCCTGTATTGGGCTCCACACTGAGCATGGAGTCTGCTTAAGATTCTTCCTCTCTCTCCCTCCCTGTGTCCTTCTCCTCCACCACAGGTTCTCGTTCTCTCTCTCTCTCTCTCAAAAAAAAAAAAAAAAAAAGAAAGAAAAGAAAAAAGAAATCTAAGAATAATACAGAAATACTCCTTGCCTCCATATGGCTTACTTTCAGTGACTACACACACGCTTATCCTGACTTCTGACATTGAAGATTTTTGCCTATTTTGATAATTTACAGAAATGGAATCATACTGTATTTTTGGGGAGGGGGGTTCTGGTTTCTTCTACTTAACATTATGTTTACAAGTTTTATTCATATTGTTTCATGTCATAGATCATTTCTTATGCTGTATAATATCCCACTGGATGAATAGCCCACAATTTATTTATCCATTTTACTATTGGAGGATGTTCAGTTAGTCTCCAGTTTCTGGCTATTATGAATTGTGCTGCTCTGAACATTCTAGTACATGTTATGTTTTTTGCTTTTGTATTTAATTTTGGCAAAATATACATACCAGAAAATCTACCATCTCAACCATTTTTAAGTGTGCAGCTCAGTAGTGTTAAGTACATTACATTGTTGTACGACCGGTCGCCAGAACTCTTTTCATGTTACAAAACTGAAATTCTATACCAACTGAAATTTTTTTTTAATGTCTATTTATTTTTGAGAGAGATAGAGTGCAAGCAGGGGAGGCGCAGAGAGAGAGAGGGAGAGGCAGACCCAGAATCTGAAGTAGGCTGTAGGCTCTGAGCTGTCAGCACAGAGCCCGACGTGGGGCTCAAACTCACGAACCATGAGATCATGACCTGAGCTGAAGTCCACCCAGGTGCCCCAAAATTCTCTACCAATTAAACAGCAACTCTCCATTCTTCTCTTCCCCTAGTCTCTGGAACCACCATTCTCCTATCTGTTTTTATGAGTTAGACTACTTTACATACCTCATATAAGTGAAATCACACATTAGTTACCTTTTTGTAACTTTATTATTTCATTTACCATCATGTCTTCAAGGCTCATCCATCTTGTAGCATGTATCAGAATTTCCTTCCTTTTAAAGACTGAATATTTCATAGTCTGTATAGGCAACATTGCAGTACATGTTTTTGATGGGCATTTGTACACATTTCTCATGGAATTATATGTAGTTAGGCTATAGACTATGCAAAGGTTTGGCTTTAGTAGATTTTGCCAAACACTTTTTCATAGTGGTTGTGTTAATATATACTCCACCAGACTTGTGTGAACGAGCTACATTATAATATAGTAAAATTATTGTTTCTTCTAGCTATCCACACTACAACAGCCAGATGCCATTGTAGGAAAGGATACATAGGATTGTATTGAGTAGATTCTCATTTTTATTATTTATTTATTTGTTTTGATGCCATACATCTCTTTATTTTTGTAATTTATTGTTATTTTTATAAATTTTTAATGGCAGTTATTTCTTTAACCTATTACATACTGTCCATTTTTTTGTTCTTACATATTTTTGATTTTATTTTTAAATTAATTGATTACTTTTTAAATTTACACCCAAGTTAGTTAGCATATAGTGCAACAATGATTTCAGGAGTAGATCCTTAATGCCCCTAACCCATTTAGCCCATCCCCCTCTCCCACAACTCCTCTAGCCACCCTCTGTTTGTTCTCTGTATTTAAGAGTCTTTTGTGTTTTGTCCCCCTCCCTATTTTTATATTATTTTTGCTTCCCTTCCCTTATATTCATCTGTTTTGTATTTTAAATTCCTCATATGAGTGAAGTCATATGATATTTGTCTTTCTCTGACCAAATTTGCTTAGCATAATACCCTCTAGTTCCATCCACGTACTTGCAAATGGCAAGATTTCATTCTTTTTGATTGCTGAGTAATACCCCATTGTATATATATACCACATCTTCTTTATCCATTCATCTGTTGATGGACATTTGGGCTCTTTCCATAATTTGGCTATTGTCAATAGCACTGCTATAAACATTGGGGTGCATGTGCCCCTTTGAAACAGCACATCTGTATCCCTTGGATAAATACCTAATGGTACAATTGCTGGGTCATAGAATAGTTTTATTTTTAATTTTTTGAGGAATCTCCATACTGTTTTCCAGAGTAGCTGCACCAGTTTACATTCCCCACCAGCAGTGCAAAAGAGATCTTTTTCTGCATCCTCGCCAACATTTGTTGTTGCCTCAGTTGTTAATGTTAGCCATTCTGATAGGTATGAGGTAGTATGTCATTGTGATTTTGATTAGTATTTCCCTGATAATGAGTTATGTTGAGCATTTTTTCATGTGTCTGTCAGCCATCTTTGGAGAAGTCTTCTTCTGACTTTGGAGAAGTCAGTCTTCTTTGGAGAAGTGTCTATTCATGTCTTTTGCCCATTTCTTCACTGGATTATTTGTTTTGGGTGTTGAGTTTGGTAAGTTCTTTATAGATTTTGGGTACTAACCCTTCATCTGATATGTCAGTTGCAAATGTCTTCTTCTCCGATTCCATCAGTTGCCTTTTAGTTTTGCTGATTATTTCCTTCACTGTGCAGAAGGTTTTTATTTTGATGAGGTCCCAATAGTTCATTTTTGCTTATGTTTCCCTTGTTTCCAGAGACGTGTTGAGTAAAAAGTTGCTGTGGCTGAGGTCAAAGAGGTTTTTGCCTGCTTTCTTCTTTAGGATTTTGATGGCTTCCTGTCTTACATTTACGTCTTTCATCCATTTTGAGTTTATTTCTGTGTATGGTGTAAGAAAGTGGTCCAGGTTCATTTTTCTGCATGTCACTATCCAGTTTTCCCAGAACCATTTGCTGAGGAGACTGTCTTTGGGGCACCTGGGTGGCTCAGTCGGTTAAGCATCTGACTTCATCTCAGGTCATGATCTCGCGGTTTGTGAGTTCAAGCCCTGCGTCAGGTTCTGTGCTGACAATTCAGAGCCTGAAGCCTACTTCGGATTCTGGTCTCCCTCTCTCTCTGCCCCTCCTCCGCTCATGCTCTGTCTCTGTCTCTCAAAAATAAATAAACGTTAAAAATTAAAAAAAAAATAATAAAAAAAAGAGACTGTCTTTATTCCATTGGATGTTCTTTCCTGCTTTGTCAAAGATTAGCTGGCCATACGTTTGTGGGTCCATTTCTGGGTTCTCTTTTCTATTCCATTGATCTGAGTGTGTGTTTTTGTGCCAGTACCATACTGTCTTGATGACTACAGCTTTGTAATACATCTTGAAGTCCAAGATTGTGATGGCTCCAGCTTCGGTTATCTTTTTCAAGATTGCTTTGGTTATTCAGGGTCTTTTCTGGTTCCATACAAATTTTAGGACTGTTTGTTCTAGCTCTGTGAAGAATGCTGGTGTTATTTTGATAGGGATTATTAGATTTTAATTTTGAATGCTCATGCTCTAGGTCGAGGTAACAACAGCTTCTGCGATTGATGCAGTTCATTTCTCACTCACTAAATAGTTTGTTCTGGATGTTTCCCAGTAAGGCAGTCTCCTCTCCTCTGAGAAGTGATTCAGGGATTCAGACTTATTTTATTTTGTGGCTTCACAGTATTCAGCATGTGACTTCCAATGTCACCCTGATCTTTGATAGCCAGAGGAGAGAGCATGGAGGAGGCACACAGTCTTTTTAACCATCTCATCCAGGACCTGACACATGTCCTTTCTGTTCATATCCCCTTAGTAGGAGTAAGTACATGGCCATGTCTAGATTCAGGGGGTGGGGGGGGGTGTTTCATGGTTGGGCAGCTGCTTCCTTTAGCAACCCTGCACTCTGGAAAAGGAGCACAGATACTTGTTGGACAGCCAACTGTGTTTGCCACACATGCCTTTGCATTTTTGTGTACCACCCCCTCAGAAACTATATTCTGCTCAGGATCCCTGGCTTGAAGCAGTGATGACAGAGATCAATTGAAGGATCTTAGAAAACTTGCTGGAAGCAGTTTGTCATGGACAAACACAATATGTTGTTAAGACACAGCTTATAGGAGAAATATTTTTAAAAATGCTTATATACAGTTAACGTCTGTGTGGTAACATCTTTTCTAATTCCCTCACTTGTTTGAGGTCTTTCTCATAACTTTAAACCATAAGTAAATAAGGAAAGTGAGAGTGATTTGCAGGGAAATTGAGAAGTAAGGCTGCAGAAGGGTATGTTTTAGGACATCTGTCCTGTCTGATCTCCTCCAGTGTCATTGGAGATCCCTGACAAGTACCAGACATTTAGTATTTGGAATCCTTACCTGAATCAAAGCCTTGGATTTGAACCTCCTGGAAAAAAGCTTCAGGTCATTCAGATTTCAGCCAGGTCCAACATCTACATATTAAGCGTAAGACAAGCATGCAAATCACAGAAATCCAAGGTAACAAATAGGAGAAAGGTGAGGGGCCCAGCATTAGTTATCTCTTCTGTGATCATAATAATTTTATTTTATAAGATTAAAGGGAATGTACTTTATTACTCAAACCATTAGCATGAGTAAGGAAACTAGCAAAATCTCTTTTCAAGGTAACAAGGAGAGCTGCCTGGCTAAGACCTATTTGGAGTGTCTGTTAATCTTCCATGTGTCTGACCCATAACTGGACTGGCCTGTATACATTACTGTTTGGAGGACCTTCCTTTTTATCTGCTTCCTAAAATGCATTTGTATTTCTCAGTTACGTTGTGAGACTGTTTTTATTTGAATGAATTTTGAAGTTTTAAAAATGATTAAGTTGCCATGTGGCATTTTAAGTTGTCCGCATAAGGAGTGGTGTTATATAGGAGGAGGATGGAGAAGTCTCCAAAAATGGGTAACAGCTACATGTATTAAATGCGAACAACGTGCATTTACGTTATACTGCACACTTTGCACTAGTCCCTTTAATTCTCATGTGGAAGAGGAAACTGAGGTTCAGGGAGGTGACCCGCTCATGGTCACTCAGCTAGTAAGAGGAAGAGCCACAATATGAACGCTCTCACTCCTAATTACAGGCTTTACAGCCAAGAGCAAAGAGGTCCTCCTAAAGGGAGATACTGGAGAGATAGCTGTGGGTAGATAATGGAGCATGGGTCTTTCTCATAGACTTGCCTTTAATAAAAGTGGCATTCCCCTTGATAGTGAGGGCTCACTACCATTTGCATTCATCACCAGAACATTTCCCAGTGGTACTTAGAACTACAGTGAAACCTTGCATTGTGAGTAACTTGTTCTGCAAGATGAGCAAACATCTCTAATAAATTTTAACTTAATAAATGAACGATGTCTTACAATACAAATAGTATGTGACGCCTAATGTCACATGATCACAACTGAACCAATGGTTCTTCTTTCTCTCACTCTTTCGCTGTGGGATTGTGGGTGATCATCAATGCAATGTCACATTTCAGGGAAATCCTCAAAACGAGGCAAAAGCAAGCATCATTGGATAGGCTTCTTGTTAAAGTTGCACAAAAAGAAAAAGATTGTGTTAAGCCAATAGATAGCAGTGATTCCATTAGTGATAGTGAATGAAGGTTGTCCTGCACAATAACCCTCCTCTCTCTTGTCTCCCTCACAACAGCCACAAAAGTTTTCAAAGATAAATGCAGGTTAATTTGTTTTTCTTTATATTTTGTATTTTCTGTATTATTTTGTATTATATTGCAGTATTGTAATCATTTTTGTATGAATATTCTTGGGTTGTGGAACGAGTCATGTGAGTTTCCATTATTTCTTTTTTTTATGTTTATTTATTTTTGAGAGAGAGAGAGAGAGAGAGGTACAGAGAGAGAGGGAGACACAGAATCCAAAGCAGGATCCAGGCTCTGAGCTGTTGGCACAGAGCCGGATGTGGGGACCAACCCACGAACTGCGAGATCATGACCTGAGTTGAAGTCAGATGCTCAACCTACTGAACCACCCAGGGTCCCCTCCATTATTTCTTATGGGGAAATTTACTTTGATATACAAGTGCTTTGGATTACAAGCATGTTTCTGGAATGAATTATGCTTGCAAACCAACACTGTATTTGTAAAATAAACAGAAGCTGAAAAGCAATCACAGTTTTCTGATGTTGTAATGTCCAAATAGTCGTTTCATTTGTAACTGATTTCTACATGTGATAGTGTGTAAGAGAGCAGTGGGCCATCATCTTCCCTAGCCTTCACAATTAAAGTGTTAATAGCCAAGGAAGGGTATATGCTCCATGTTTTCTTTCACCACTCCACTGGAAGAATAAATGCTTGTTTTCTGGAACTTTAGCATAAACCAAGGGGCACTGGCTTTGCTGACTGTCTTGAGTAATGGTTAGGAGTGACGTTTGGGAGCTACGCCGGTGTGATTTGTTCTGAAAGTGTGCAGACCATCTGAGTTTCACAGCCATAAGAAATATTGGGTTGTTATAACAAATACCACTAAAAGATACATGTGCTCTAGGGAACGAGTGGATTTTTAAATAGGTGGCTTTATGCCTGTATACCTTATGTCAGGTTGCCTCAAAATAATAATTTATTTACCAATAAGAGAGTAGTAAATTAATTCTGTAGTAAAGGAGTATTCAATTTGTTTTTACTAAAATTTTTTAATGTTTACTTATGTTGAGAGAGAGAGCAGGCAGGGGAGAGGGAGAAAGAGGGAGACGGAGAATCCCAAGCAGGTTGCACATCGTCAGTGCAGAGCCCGATATGGGGCTTGAACTCATGAACCATGAGCTCATGGCCTGAGCTGAAACCGAGTCAAACACTTAACTGACTGAGCCATCCAGGCACCCCAAGGGGAGTTCAATTTATAACCTAGTCAGAAGGAAACTGTGAAAATATCAGCTGTTACTATATCAAGAGTTTACGATTTTTTTGTTTTTTGTTTTTTGCCTTATTTTGATTTGCAAAGTATTGGCTACTATTTGACTTCTGCCAGATCAGATTTAGGGAACATTTACATTTTCTGGTTCCTTCCCATATATTTTCAGTCTTAACCCTCAATACTCTATTTGGTGAATTCCATAACAAATTTAAATTGGTTAGAATTACTTTACCAGAGATCTTAGAGTAGGTTGAATTAAAAACTCAATTCCTCAGTTGTCCTAACCATATATCAAGTGTTCACATGTGACTAGGGGATACCATGTGAGATAGTTCCGATGCAGAATACAGAATACATCCATTATCTCAGAAAGTCCACTGGACAGCCTTGTCTTCTTCATCTGCTTGCCAAAAGGGAAAGAAAGTGTGGAGGAGGCGGATTCTCTTCTAAAAAGCCTTGGCCTGGACATGGAACACATCACTTCTGCTCACATTTCATTGGTGGAAGTAAGTCTTTTGAACTTCTGTGCAGTGGGGACTGGTGTCTTTGTTCATTTGGGTTGCTCTAACAGAATACCATGGGCTGTGTGGCATAAACAAAAAACAGTTATTTCTCACTGTTCTGAAGCTTGAGAAGTCCAGCAGCGAGGGGCCAGCATGTTTTGTGTCTGGTGAGGACTCACTTGCAGATTTGTAAATGACCGTCTTCTCACTGTGTCCTCACTTGATGCAAGGGGTAAGGGAGCTCTCTGATGCTCTTTTTTTTTTTTTAAGTTTGTTTATTTATTTTGAGACACACAGAGACAGTCCAAGTGGGGGAGGGGCAGAGAGGGAGGGAGGGAGGGGGAGAGAGAGAGAGAGAGAGAGAGAGAGAGAGAGAGAGAGAGAATCCCAAGCAGGCTCTCTGCTGCCAGAGCAGAGCCTGACATGGGACCCGAACCCACAAAACCATGAGATCATGACCTGAGCCAAAACCAAGAGTTGATGCTTAACTGACCGAACCATCTAGGTGCCCCTCTGATGCTCTTTTATAAGGGCACTAATCCCATTTATGAGGGCGCCATCCCCAGGACCTCATCAACCCCCAAAGGTCCCATCCACCACAACCATCATGATAGGGATTAGATTCTAATATGTAATTTTGGAAGCGGGTACAAATATTCAGTCTATAGTGCCTAGGTAGGTAGATTTTTATACTATGGGCAACAGAGACTGGATTCTAGCAGGCAGATAGCTATTTCCACCACACTAGACAAATTGAATAATGCAAATACAGCCTAGAGGGAAAGCCTTTGGAAGTAGGCTTGGATCCAAATCCTGCGTCTGCCATTTCCAAACTGTTTGGCAGTGGGGAAGTCAGATTCTCTTACTCAGCTTTCTCATTTTTAAAAGGCAGTAATGGTAATATCTAATTTCTAGGATTGTTGTCAGCATTAAATATTAAAATGTGTATAATGCTTTAAAGTTCAAATAATAAACAAATAAAATATTGTGCAGTAGATTGCACTATTGACCCCGATTCTTCATTCCTCCCTGTAGCCTTGCCTTTTGCCATGTGACTTTGTAGTATAGTTTCCTGCCTCCTGAATCTGAGTTGACCTTGTGACTTGTTTTGGCCAATAGGATGAGGCAAAAGTGTCACTGTGCCAGTTCTGAGCCTCCGGTTTAAGAAACCTGTGGGTTTCTGCCATCACAATGAGAAAAACCTGCTTGGGGCAGCTGGTCCCAGGAAGAGGTTGATGGACATATGGAAGAGTGTTACCAGCTGGCTCCTCTTACACTAGCCAACCCTCAGCAGATGCATGTTCTAAATAAATGCTTATTATTATATGGCAGTGAAGTACTGTTGTTGCTTGTTGTACATAATTATTAGAGTGATAGTAAATAATGACAATTAGTTTCTTTGTCTTTATTCACTTGAACAACTTTTAACATTGAAATCAATATAAGTCATCCAAAATAGTAAAAGTCATTAAAGAAAAACCTGACTGGCTTAAATAAATCTGTATTTATTAATATTGGCTGGCACTTTTTTTATGGTGACTCAGGGAGGGCTTAAAAAGAGGTAGTAAACAACAATGACAAATGAGATGAGATAAAACAATGAAGAAATAAATAATTATGTGATGAATGCTTTTAGGTAAAGGGCCAGATAGTAAATATTTTGACTTTGTAACTTCTCAGCTCTGCCTTTGTGGTGTGAAAGAAGCCCTGGACAATATGCAAACAAATGAGTATAATTCTGTTCCAATAAAGCTTTATTTTTACAAACAGAAAACAGGCCAGATTTTGCCCACAAGCCATAATTTCTGGACTCTTGCTCTTAGGCATACTAATTATTGGCATGGAGATAAATACGTTTAGACTCACGCCTCATTCCACTTACTGTAAAAATGTATGAAATTACAAAAAGAATACAAAATTATAAGGTATGAAAAAGGCTTAGTATCCTGGTTGTAAAGGGCAACAAAGTTAGAGCTATTGTTGGGTTGAACGAAGTTATCTAATTTAAGTCTTTAATGCTTAGCACACAGGGTGTGCTCTAGGACTGTGAATTATTAATGTGAGAGCAATATAAAAATGTTATAAACAAAGCTTATAGGTTTAGTTATATAAATACAAAACTCCTCACATTTATGCTCCATAAAAATCAATTAAACTAAGGTAGAAAATCATATAAAAGAGCATATAAGCTCTGTAAATATATCTTACTGTTTCTGCTTCACCAGCCCAGGGTACTAATAAGGCCATTATCTCAGTATCAGTTTTTTTCTTTCATCCTTTTTCTTTTTTCTTTTCTTTTCTTTTTTTGTTTTTAGTTTATTTGTTTATTTTGAGAGAGAGTGTGTGTGTGCATGAGCAGGGGAGGGGAAGAGAGAGGGAGAGAGAGAATCCCAAGCAGGCTTTGCACTGTCAGTGCAGAACCATATGTGGGGCTCAAACTCACGAACCGTGAGATAGTAACCTGAGTCGAAATAAAGACTCGTATGCTTAACCGACCGAGCCACCCAGGTGTCCCTCTTTAATCCTCTGCGTCCTTTCATCCATGGGTTTATTTAGTCCAAGATATGTCTTCAGTATATTGGCTTCTTGGAAAGAAAACTGAAAAAATCTAACCAGTCTTCAGTAAGACTGATGTTGCTGCTACAGGGGGTCATGTAAGGCACTGGGGATTCTGCTGTTTGCTCTTTAACATATGAATCTGATGTGTCCAGCTACTGCAGTATCGATGGCACCGGAGCTTGGACAGGCTCCATTTGTACTGGCTACCACCCATACTGCCACAGGGCTGCCGCCAACACTGCTGTGGGGAGGAGAAACACTGGGGAGTTTCTGGGAATACTGCCAGTACTAGTCTGCCTCCTGAGGTCATATTCTTTCCTTATCTCCTTATGATTCGAAAAGTCTGTTTGAAGTATGCCCCACTCCTGCTCTTCCTCTTACCATCTTCCTGGTCCTATAGTTTGCTACTCAAGGCTTCTACCAGACATTTGAACAGCCTGACATATGTGGTTTCCCTAGGGTCTGGGCTGTTCAGAGTTATCCATGGTCACTGTGATGGTTAATTTTGTGTGTCAACTTGGATGGGCTAAAAGGTCCCCAGATAGCAGGTACAACATTATTTCTAGGCGTATCTGTGAGCATGTTCTGGAAGAGATTAGCATTTAATTCAGTAGGTTGAGTAAAGAAGATTGCCCTCACCAATGTTGGCAGGCATCATTCAATCTGTTGAGGGCCTAGACAGAATAAAAGGTGGACGAATGGCAGATTCTCTTTTATTTTGAGTTGGGACATCAATCTTCATTGGAGCTCCTGGTTCTTGAACCTTCAGACTCTGGGACTTACCCTGTACCCCTCCCCTGGACCAGAAGTTGCACCATTGACACCCCTGGCTTCTCAGGCCTACTGACTTGGACTGAAATACACCATCACTTTCCTGGTTCTCCAGAGTGCAGACCACAGATAGTAGGGATCGTGGGTTTCTTGGTCTCTGTAACTGCCTGAGCCAATTCCTATATCTTCTTACATGTATCTATATATATCCTAATGGTTCTGTTTCTCTGGAGAACTCTAATATAATCACATTACTACATAAATACTATGAATAAAGTATTAATATTAATAAAATGTAAAATGAATGGAAATCTATACAAGTAATATTTAAAAGCCACTGAACAAATGATTAAATACAAATTCTAAATCTTTCTTGTCCCCTGTGGGAGAGAATGCGGTGTCTAGCCCTAACTCTTCAGCTCTCTCTATGCAGACCTCAATGTTGAGTTTAGGAGAAAGAAGTGAGTTAGTATTCTTACCAAGAGAGGAACTTTGCAAACAGTAGATGCCACAGGCTTGTAGCCAGAGATTGGTTAGCAGTTAAAAACCTTTGACTGAAATGTTCATTTTTAAAAAGAAATTTAACTGGCATTATTTCTAATAAAATCCCAGAGAAATAAGCTTTGATAGATGATATTTATCAAATGGACCGTAAACAGACTGGGGAATATGACTTTGAAAAGCTGTACAAGGTGATAGTTGTACTCAGTGGTTTTAAGAAATAATCATTCTCCCCCCTTTATGTCACTAGTAATAAATTTTCTTTGTATGAAAGAAGAAAATACAAATAAGTGAGAGGTTAAGAGTCTGGACTCTGAAGTCAGACAAACTGAGTTAAATCCCAGCCCTGCCACTTAGCAGTGTGACCTTGGGTAAGTATTTTAACCTCTCTAAACCTCAGGTTCCTCATTTGAAAAGAAGGAAAATAGTAGTAGTTCTCTCAGGGGGATTCTGTGAATATTAAATGAGATCATGCTTGTAAAGTGCTTAGCATGCATAGTGAACATTCAATTAATGTCTGTTATCATTTTTATTATTCATGATCCCACCACTTAGAGATCGCTGCTGTTAACATTTTGATGTATAGGGGGTCCTAATTATCTGAATATTTATTACCTGAGTTACAGCGCTACAGAGTTGTTAGAGTATAGCAGCTTAAAAATATTCACTAATTAACTGACCAATTATAAAATATCAGCTCTTAGACATCCCTTCCTGCTTAATCCTTACATCCAGCCACCCAGTGTGTCAACACCCCATGTTCCAATGCAAAAATAAGGCAAAATGAAATGTGAAACTGAATCTTATAAAAGATGTGGGATTTCCTATAAGTAAGACTGGGGGCTTTGAGAAATGAGGGTCTGGAGGAGCTAGACCAGTTAACCACGGAAGAAAGGAAAGTCTGCTGAGGTGATGTCAGAGAGTCCCTTTAAAAGAGAAGGATTTGACTGTCAAAGGACTGTCAAAGGAGAGACTCTTAGGAGAATTGATGAAGCCCCTAAATATTTCTCAAATGAGACTCTTTACCCTTGCTTTGTAGACAGGAGCTAATTTTGCTACCTGCTTTCTCTAGACAGACTGTATCCTGTAGTCTAAGCCCATGACCCTCAAAGTGTGACTATCAGAGTGGGTTCTCTGACATAACAAATCCTGTAAATACTAATTTAGAAGAAATCCAGGTCTGCAGTGACACTTGTCTTCCCCTCTCCTGATCCCAGACAGGAGCTTTATATAACAAAGAGGATTGTTGACTCTGCAGAAACATAATCTGTCTTTTTTTTTTTTTTTTTTAAGGATGAGATCTCTTTGCCTTTTTTCTTTTCTTTCTTTCTTTCTTTCTTTCTTTCTTTCTTTCTTTCTTTCTTTCTTTCTTTCTAAGATTTTACTTTTGAGTAATCTCTACACCCAATGTGGGGCTCAAACTCACGACCCCACGATCAAAAGTCATGTGCTCTACCAACTGAGCCAGCCAGGTGCGCTTCTTTGTCTTTTCTAAATTTTTTCAGTCTTTAGAGAGTTTTTGATAGCAGGACTCTGTTTTTGGGAGTAGATCCCATTGAGAAGCTGGTAACAGTTAATTAGGCTCCTCACAGCAAAATGAACATTTGTATCCAGCATAAAAATTTTCATACAATTCGAAGAGAGGCCCAGTGAAATCCATTTACAGATTACAGGCTAAGAAACCACATTTTATTATATTTCAATATCTGAAAGTATTTATGCATTCCTAAACTTAAACTTGAGTGAGCTTTAATTCAATGAGCACGTAATGAACATTTGCCCATTGCCTACACTTGAAGGGGGATAAAGGAGAAACATTGGACATAGCTCCTGAGTTTTAGCTAGACCAAGGGAACACCCAGAGGGTGCAGACAGGATACAGTGCAGTAGGAAGACATTGTCAGTTTATGTAGGCAGAGAGTTACCCAAAAATGTCATCTGTGGGAGGTCTAGGAACCGACCTATAATGTGGGGAGGGGAGGGCTGCAGTCCAGCAAAGTCTCTATGCACTTGCAGATCAGGATATGAAGTGTGCACATAAGAAACACAGATGAGAGAAAAAGGAAGGCGCTTGAGTCCAGGATTTCTTACATGTTCTCCTTCAGGGCTGGACTGCTCTCAGGTTCGTGAAGAACAGGCCTTGTCAGGCAGCCTGCTCCTCTGTTGGCTCAGTTAAGGCACGGGAACAGTGACCGTACCCTTTTAAAAGCACCTGAAAATGTTCTTAACTCTGTAAGGAAAATAACAACTGAGAATGAGTGAGTCTACATCATGAAAAAAACCAAGCTGTTTACTTAAATAGCACACCCAAACCCATATACATTTAGAACTAATTTATAGGTCTAGTTTCTGGCTAGTGTTGGGGTTCCTCACGAATTCCTCCTCACTAGCAGATCACAGAAGCCATCAACCAGGTGGCATGACTTATTTCTGCCCAGCTTCTGGGAGGTGCAGTTCTCCTTACTATAAATTCACCATGCAAAACACTTGCTATAAAATAAATTCTCTCCCGCCCTTCTGTGACTGGTGGGGTCTCATATAAGCCATCGTAGCTTTTAGCAGGAAAATGATTGACTGTTACCTAGAAGATTCCTTCCCTGAGGCTTTATGTCTCCTACCTCTCACTATCTACTAATTACTTTTTCCTCCTCCTTCCCATGGTAGCAGCAAGAGTTAAAAGGATTCAGCTTGCTGCCTTGCCAAAATTTTGCTCTTTAGCTATTGAATCTTCAGTACAAATGGGCTCCACCTGCAGATTAACACAGACACACCTGGCTTGGCAGAAATGAGGAAGACAGAGAGGAACTGGGAGACAAGAGCAACAACATACAATTAGAAGCTAACATAAGATAGTGCATGATGAGATGCTCAATTATGAGATAATTTTATATGAGTGGAATCACGTAGGAAGGCTTTATGATGAAGGAGATGTCAGTGTTGTTTGAAGTCTAGATGATAATCACCTAAATTGGAAGGACAGGCTGGATGTGGGAAGGAGAAGGGAGTGTGGAAGTATCATAGGTTTCCAGGAAGACAATAGGGTGCAGAGCAAAGAGCATGGGGCTTACAATCCATCATTGCACAAGTATTTCCCGGGAGTCTTTGTGCAGACACTGTTCTAGGTCTAGGTAGAGAGCAGTGAACCGAAGTACTTCCCCTCAGAGTGCATACAGGCTGGGGTGAGAGGATATGCTTTTGAACCTGGCTCTACAAATTATTATCTTGTTCATGTGGAGAAAACTATTCAACCTCTTTGGACCCGTGCTTCTTTAGCTATGCAACTGAGTTACATTAATTCCTTCACAGTTGAGTTAGGAATAGAATAAGCAGACAATGCACCTGAACCATGTAATAAGCTCTAAAATTCTATGGCAATTTTAGTCACCATTCCAATGGGTGAATGATAGGGTATATGATTTTTATCTTTTTTTGGGGGGGCATCCTGGCTTCTTAAATATAAATTCTATTTTGAAGTTTATTTATTTTGAGAGACAGAATGAGGAAGGGAGAGGCAGAGAGAAAGGGAGAGAGAGGGAGTCCCAAGCAGGCTCTGTGGTGTCAGTACAGAGCCAGATGCAGGGCTTGAACCCATGACCCATGAGATTATGACCTGAGAGCTGAAATCAAGAGTCAGTCGCTTAATCGACTGAGCTAGCCAGGCGCCCCTTAAATATAAACTCTTGAAAAAAGAGAAAGCTATCACCTAGCTGGTGAAGGCTCCAGTAAGATGCCAGCACCGAGTTCACCTGCCTCCCCTCTATTTGAAGGCTGTGTCCAGGACTAAAGCTTTAGCTCTGGGGAGGAGCAGACAGTGTGCAAAGTGAAAGGAAATGAACAGCTCAACATAGGCTGACTGCAGATGATGAACGAAACCCTGCAGAGGAGATCGCTGTTTGTACCTGGTTGTATGGGAGGTACACTGATTGGGGAAAGGTGTCCCTAGACTGTGGATTTAAGGATCCGGTGTGCTTTGAGTTCATGGATGAGGTTGAAAACAACGTATTTTTAGAAAGTTCATTAATAGAGCTATGTTTCCTGAAGTCCACAGTGGTTAGGATCAACCGCAAATACTGTATTTCTTTCTAAGAGCTTAGGCTTGAAAGCTATGGATTTCTTTTCTTTATGTTTTCAAAAATTTCTGTATGGTTTATTGGTTGTAGTGACCTAAATACCTTCATCAAGCCGCAATTAAGTCCTTGGGACTGAGCCATGTGCCTCTATGGGAGGTAATTACAAAAGCTGGATTAATTTGCCATTGAATTATTTATGTAAGCATAAATATTGCAGAGGCAATTAAACCTCAGGTATTTCTTAAGGTGCGGATAAATCAATTTACATTGTGTTCCTCCAGTTCATTTCAGAGAAAATGTTTGACAGGAAATAGAAATCTTTGTCAAAAGGCAAAAATACCTTAAGAATCCATCCCTCCATTAATTTTCTTTGCTCTCTAAACATACCCTGTGAAGTAATTTTATGTGTTATTGTAATTCTTTCCAACTGCCAGAGATAATAAGTCAAAAGACATTGAGAGTTCTCTCTTGTCAATACCAGGAAGTCAATCTTTTGTCTATTCTGGTATAATTTAGTGCAGTGAGAATCAACTGATTTCACAGATATTAACTTTATCGAATATACAAACGGAAGTGTTATAGGGAAAATAATTTCTCAGTGAACAGCAGAGATAACTTAGCAATCAGGATATGCAATCTCTTTTTGGTCTCAAAACTTAACTCAAAGCCTGGAGCGTGCCTGGAATCTACTCCCCTTCTCCCCAAAAAGCAGTGATTTATAGAAATGAAACCTGCAGGATACATATTATGCAAACGCTCTGGGGAAGTGAATCATAGCACATCCAAACTAAAATTGATGGAGCTGCAGTGAAAATAAAGTTATTAAATTTGTGGTGAAGGGGAAAATGCAAAAGGTAACACTTTAACGATATCTCGTATATAAAACCAATCAGCTATTTCTGAAGAAGTTGCTACTTGCAGCCACTGTGTCCTCTGCCCTTCTTAGCCCGTCATATACTTCCAGCCTCTGTCTTAACTTTTGGGCTTCTCTCATCATGCCAGTCAAGATTTCAGATTTATTTTACTGAAAAAAAATTTTTTTAATGTTTATTTATTTTTGAGAGACCTAGAGGGGAGGAGCAGAGAGAGAGGGAGACAGAGAATCTGAAGCAGTCTCCAGGCTCTGAGCTGTCAGACAGAGCCTGAGGCGGGGCTTGAACTCATGGACCACGAGATCATGACCTGAGCTGAAGTTGGATGCTTAACTGACTGAGCCTCAGTGCCTTGAGATTTTTAAATTTTTATCACAGTTCTAGATTCCAAGCTGCATCTTATATTCTTTTCTTATGTATCAGGCCACCAAAGCCAACTCACAGCTCTCATTCAAAACCACGCTGATTTAATCCAATTCAGGTACTATTTTCCAGAGCAGCTGAACATTTCACAAATCTCATTCATCTTCATCTAGATCTTTCCGATGGTGGACACATTGAGGTATCCTAAGTAGAGAAGTTGAAGGATTCAAGACCTTACCTGACACAAACAAATTCACATGTTCTAGCACATTAAAGTAGAAGCTGTGGGAAGGTAGGGGCTTCTCTTAGTACTGATTCAACAATGAAGATACTTTAGTGCTTTGTGTATTGTCTTGAAGAATTTATTTTAATCCAGAATTCTGTGGGAAGCCGAACACAATGTCTTTCCCCAGTCTGGTTCATCCTTTACAAAGTTGAGAGTGGCTTTGCTGAAGTACAAATCTCATTGGCATTTCTTGGCTTAACACACATTTTTGGCTTCCCACTGCTCTTGATGTAAGGCACGACATCCTTAATATGGGCTGACAAGGCCCTGCATGGTCCGTCCCTGTCTCCCTTTCCAGATTCATCTAGTTCTGTGTGCTGCTGCCATGCACCTACTTCCTTGAAAACACTGTGCTTTGTCCTGTGCCGAGCACTGCACCTCTGTGTGGATGCTTCCTGCTGCCCAAATCCACTGATTCCTACCCATTCTTCAGATCTCAGCACAAAAGTTCAGGAAGACTTCTGGGTTCTTTGCGATATGGGAGGACAGTTCTCTGTAGATTTCTTTCATTCCTCACTGGTCCAAGCTTTTTGAGCATGTTTGAACAGTAAACAGCCTTGGAAGGTAGAGATAGTGTTTCCCCTGAGAGATCTAGAAACATACCTCCCTGGAGACATCCTGGGTAGTCAAGCCTTCTTCTTCCCCTCCTTGGAGACGTTTGCTTCCCTTCCAGAGCAGTATTGATGTTTCCCTTCTTCTCTGGAGGAGATTGATTTACATTAATTTCTCTCCAGAGGGTTAAATTGGCAGGTGGACAGTCTTACCAAAAGTCAGTCTCCTAAAATTCGAGGTTCCTTTTTTGTGCTGCATCTTACTGCAGGAGCGGGTAATATCCATTCCTGATCCAGCTGCTCTGTGGAGATTGGGCAGTGAGGGGCCATGCAGAGTACTGTTGTGGCTGCTGTTTTGGTATGAGTAACACTATCTGCATCTCGGACCCAAGAGTCTTGTGTCTTCTGTCATTATAGGTTTATGAACTGCTAGGTTATCTTGTTATAAATTTGTGATCCTTCATAGTTTCTGGTAACCTACAACTGGTCAGATCGCCCTTATCACAGTACCATGAACTACTCATTTATAGCATGTATCATAACAGATTTTACATGTATTCATTATTTAATTAATTAAAGTTTCTCTCTCCCAATGGAAGAACAGCATGTTATATATATATTTTTTCTTGTTGTACATCTTGCACCTAAAACTGCCCAGCTTTCCTTAGGCACTTAAATATTGGTTGAATATGAAGAGAGAGGTTAATTTTAATTTAGAGGATGAGGAAAGTCTTCATAGAGAAGGAGACATTTGATGTGGGTGAGAATAGAGGACGTGCATGTCTGGCAGGGGGAACAGAGCAGTCAGTACTGGGGATGGAGCAGTGTGGGTCTGTATGAGCAATGGCTTGTGGCTTGGGTGTGGAGCAGTGTATGTGTGGTAATAATAAAAAGAGTCATTTTCTTGGCAAATGTTACTTTATTTCTGAATATAATGAAATGCAAGAAAATTCTGAAGGCCAGTGGAAATGAGAGGCTGAAGTGTTTGTGGAGACTTAATGTCAGCAAGGCTAAATAGAATCAAGAAGGGAAGGACTTAAATATGCTTAGGAATTAGTTTTCTTTCTTTCTTTCTTTCTTTCTTTCTTTCTTTCTTTCTTTCTTT
>NC_064810.1:87568533-87595289 GCF_023721935.1 Panthera uncia
TTTCTTTCTTTCTTTCTTTCTTTCTTTCTTTCTTTCTTTCTTTCTTTCGCAGTGCTAGTGAGGAAGTAGATTTTTATCTCAAAAAAAAAAAAAAAAAGTTTTCCCCTTTGGGGTTGATGGAAGGAGGAAGATGATAGCTGAAGTACACTTCGTGTTTTGAGTTTCTAAGCTGAATTTAGTATCTGTTAATTCCAAGGTATTTCAGGAGCAGGAAAAGCAAGAAAAAATATTGAGGCCCCCAAACAAAACAGAATCATCAACTGTGAAAGACAACACTAACTCTCGTTTGTAAATGAGAAGGTGGAGACTGCGGTGGTTTTGCATTGTGGGCTTTCCCATGGACAGAGCCTGTTGTGTCATGTCCTGGGGAGGGATTCTGGTATGCTCCCCAGGACATGGAGACACAGCTACGCAGGAACTCCTCCAGATCAAAACCCAGGGCAGGCGCTGAGCTGAATTTTAACATTTCTGCCTGAATTAAGAATGTGTTTCTGCTTTCTTTGTTTGTTCCTTTATTTAATTCAAAAATGGAATTGGGAATTAATAAGTTACCTCTCAGGGATTCTTTAAGGAAAGAGTATAAGAATATGCAATCATGTTTGCAAAACCAACAAAATCTTTTCTCAGAGATTGACTTCAGTGATAATATGTACAAAAATTATCTCTGATGGGACTGTCATGAATAAACCTCTATCCCTTTTAGTATTTTAGGGCCCTCATTAATTCTTGAGATCTTCGGAATTCGATTATAGTCTCTAGGGTTTTTCGATTCATATAATGCTGCTTGTCTTTTTGGTGAATGGCGAGAGGTAGCTATGCCTCTTGAAAGTAATCGGGTTGACTTTTTCTGGCTTTTCACTTTCTTTCTTTAGATTCTGTTACTATGGGTGTGCCTGGTTTGAATCTAACAGCATTTTCCCCCTTTCTATTCTGTTGTCATCAATCTTCTTTAGAAGGAGAGTCTAGATGAAACAAGCTGGTTAGAGCTGTGTGTAAAGTAAATGTAGACCAACTATGAGTGATGGTCTTGGGAGATGTATCAGTTAGGACCAGGTTGGGCCGCACATAATAGAAAAATCCATAACAACATTGGCTTAAACAAGATAGATGTTTGTTTCTCACATAACATAAAGCTGGAAGTAGATAATTCAGAGCTTGCATGGGGTTATGGCAGATTTGATCTTTCAAAGATGGCTATAACAATATCTTCTGCTCTTCTTAAATTGTGATCTTGCCATTCCCCGTCCTCCTCCCCCAGAGGTAAATATGAGATCCTTCTCCTTGAACCTGGGCAAAACTTGTGATTGCTTCAATCAATAGAGAGTCAAAGTGACCCTATATATTTTCTGAGGCTAGGTCACAAATGGCTCTCTAACATTTGCTTGTTTCTGCTGCCATGCTGTTGGAAGCCCAGGCCACATTGGGAAGCCACGTGTAGGTGTTCTAGCTTATAGCTGCAATCCGGATCACAGCCAAAACTGAGCATGAACCTTCACACATGAGTGAGGAAGTCCACAGATGAATCCATGAGAAACCTCAGCAAGAACTGCCTAGTTAAGCTTAGTTAACCCTTAGAACCATGAGAGACAATTATAGTAAATAATTGCTGTTGTTTTATGCCACTAAATTATCATTCATCTGTTACTCAGAAATATGATTGGAATAGAGACTCAACAAAGTTTTTGGTGACCCAGGCTCCTTTAAGCTCTCTGCTCTATGATCTCTAGCACATAACTCTCATCCTCATTTTTTTTAACGTTTATTTATTTTTAAAAAAAAATTAAATGTTTTTTATTTATTTTTGAAGGAGAGACAGACAGAGCATGAGCAGGGGAGGAGCAGAGAGAGAGGGAGACATAGAATTTGAAGCAGGCTCCAGGCTCTAAGCTGTCAGCACAGAGCCCGATGTGGGGCTCAAACTCACGAACTGTGAGATCATGACCTGAGCCAAACTCGGACGCTTAACCGACTGAGCCACCCAGGTGCCTCAATGTTTATTCATTTTTTGAGAGACAGAGTGCGATCAGGTGAGGGGCAGAGAGAGAGAGGACACAGAATCCGAAGCAGGCTCCAGGCTTTGAACTGACAGCCCAGAGCCTGATGTGGGGCTCAAACCCACGAACCATGAGATCATGACCTGAACTGATGTCGGACGCTTAACCAACTGAGCCACCCAGGCGCCCCTCTCATCCTCATGTTTTAAGATGTTGCCAGAGCTCCAGTCACCCCATCTGTTTTCCAGGCAGCAGGATGGAGGTATGGAAGAAGAAGAGTGTACTTCCGCCCTTTTAGGGAAATTCCTGCAAGTCCTATACAGTATTTCTAGGTTTTAGTGGCTGGAATTTTGTTACATGGTCACTCTCAGCAGCAGGGAAAGCTGAAAAAAATGAATCTTTTATTTTGGGTTGTAGTGTACAAGCCCTAAAAATTGGGTTGTTTGAGGAGGAAGAACAGAATGGCTGTTGGATTCAACAACTGGTAGTTTTAAGGGCTTTCTCATGAGCCAAGTGCAGGAACTGTAATGCATAGAAGCTGGCACTCTTTTACTGTGTTCTCAGTGACTTTGGCTGATGGTTAGATAACCTATGTGTTTAAGTTTCACTGTAACTGGAACTTTAGTATGCTTATTTTGGTATTTTCTGCATTGGTATGGTAGCTGATAAGCAATACTTGATAAGTATCCTCTAAACTTCCTATTAAAATGTCACAAATAACCACAAAAAAGGTGGCAGCAAAGCTATAAACTGAGGAGGAAGCAAAAATACTTGAATCCAGCTGGACTATTATTCCTGCACATGGTTGGGATTCTATTTTGAAAAGCATTCTATAGCTTCATGTACTCCATCCACCATCTGAACCAGAATATTAGGGAGAAAGGAGAACATTTTGATGAAGGTCAATGATCATCCCTGACTCTGGACTCTGAGTCCTTCCCAGTGAACGAATCAGGTAGCTGTTTTCATTTACATAGGAATCATCTGCTGAACAAGAAATATCTGTGACATGTCCCCCAAATCTCCCACACTTCCCCCAAGACTCCTCCTTTCTTATATCCATTAAGGGGTCCATATGCAGACTACAACTTCCAGAATTTTGAAATATACCTTGTAGGAGATCGTCGAGGATAGGTCATGAATAACTGCATCCTGGGGTATCTCATTGCTTTAGGAAAGGCCCTTATGTAAAGGCAGAGCTGGGAAAAGGAAGAGAGGCCAGAGCACCACCAGTTGGAGTGGGGTGGGCGTGGATCATTATGAACAAGTCTACACTGAAGGACTCAACATTTCTAGATGATTCCCCTAGATGAATGCCCATAGGTTCCATGGCTGGGCAGGAGGCTGGGCACACTATTCTCCCTTCCAGGTCTAAAACGTATCTAGTCCCAAATGCTCAGGGAGGTGATGAGGGAGTCTCTCATCCTCAAGCACTCTGTGTACAGAGAAAGAGCTGATTTCATTCAGAGAGCAGTAAACAAAGCTCCCCTTAACTCAATCAGATAGAGGAAACTCAGAAAATCTTTACCAAACCGATAGCAAGTATTTATGTTTTTAAAGGGCAAAGACAAAACAAAGCCTCTGGGAGTAGCGTAAGGCCATTAAAGATTCTGTCCAATCTGTTGCTGTCCCACAAGTACACCTACAGGCTGTGGGATGAGAACTGATGAGAACCCACAGTCACTGAAAGATTTTCAATCATCAAATATTCAATTATGTTCTCTATGTCCTATTTACCAGAGCGGAGAGGCAGACATTAAAAAAAATGGTTTGCCATAATAGGAATTGGTTTCAGTTTCACAGACTCTGTACTCTCCTAGTTGCATTTGTTTGCTAGTGTAATTTAGCTGTCCACTAGCAAGAAGCACAGACAATACCATGTACAAGTAGAAAACATTGAACATTTGCTTTTGGGCAACCTGGAGACAGAGTAACATAAAAAGAAAAAAAAAAAAACAAACCACTCCACAATCTCCACTCATTGTCTTATAATCTTCTACCTTACTGTCTGTTATTCTCTCTGTCCATTTGTTGTTACTGTATACTACCTTTTAACATGGGTCAGTGGAGAATAACTGTTATAGAATTTGCTGCATTAGTACTCACTTTATATATGCCATTCAGACATTTTATTATGGATTGAATGTTTGTGTTCTCCCCAAATTCATATGTGGATGCCCTAATCCCCAAAGGCGATATTTGGAGGCCTTTGGGATGCAATTAGGGTTAGAATAGGTCATGATGGTAGTACCTCATGATGGGATTAGTGGACTTATAAGAAGAGGAAGAGAGACAGATCCCTCTCTCTATCTTTGCCATGTGAGGACACAGTAAGAAGGCAGCCACTTGTCAGCCAGGAAGAGGGCTCTCACCAGAAATTGAATTGGCTAGGACCCAGATCTTGAATTTTCTACTCTCCAGATCTGTGGGAAAATACATTTCTGTTGTTTGCCACCCAGTTTATGGTATTTTGTTATGGTTGTCCAACCTAATATAGATTTCTATTTAAAATGGTGATAAGGAAGATGATGATAATGATAGACAACATTTAGATTTGCACCATTTGTTGGACATTGTCTTAGATGGTTTAAGGGCTTTTAATTCCACAGCAACATTATGAGTTAGGTGTTATTAATAGGTCCCAATTGACAGATAAAGAGAGTTTAAAGTCACTGAACCAAGGCCCTATAGTTAGGAAGTAGTAGACCTGGGGCTTGAACCTAAGATTGTCCTTTTCCAATACTGGATATGGTACTTCAGTTCTGAAAATTGTCAGTTGATAATTGTAGCTACTGTGCATATTATGGTTTGTTTTGTAAAGTGTGTATCTATTTGCATCTGCTTCTCACAGCATCCCCAGGAGTAGGTATTCTTGATTTTGGCCTCAAACATAGGTATCCTTGGGTCACATCTAGTGCTCTTTCCATGATGCCTGATTTGCCACTCCACATTGTAGCAGTGACTGTCAGTGCCCACACTGTCCTTTCATGTCTTATCGTGCCATTATAGGTTAACTGCATTCAATTCCCAGAACATATCTCAGTTGCTGAGTACCTTTCCTGGCTGCTGCAGCCAGTCTGCCACATGCCCAGCAGGTCTGAATTCCCAGGTATTAACACCTGTTTTCCCCTCAACCGATGACTGATGAGAGTTGCTATATAATTGCCCTCCCTCCCTCACCCTGGTGGCATAATCCTAATGTGTGTCCTTCACAGGCTCTGGATTTTTCTCCCTTAATTGGGGTTGAGCTCCAACTGCTCGTAAGGGTAACTTGCTTGTGGACATGTCCCTTATTGCGTACCTTCTGTCCCTGTCTCCATTCCCATAGTGCTGTTTTCCCCCTCCTGTCAAATAAAGTACTTGCACTTGAGTTCCTTGTCTCAAATTTGGCTTCTGGAGGAGCCAACCTCGGAGAACTCTGCATTGGTGTGTGACAGTCATTATATGCTTTATCTGGCGCTTAAGGTCTTCATTATTTTATCCCGTCTCCCCAACCACATTGTAAACGGTGTGAACATACAGTTCCTTCATGACACCTAGACCCTCGTGTGTTTGGGATTCAAGAAGGTTGTTAAGGACACTGAGCAGCCCATTGCATGGCTGCTGTGTGGGGCCTCCCGGGGCAGGGCTGGGCTCGTGATGCAAACTCACTGTGGGCTGCTGTGGTGACTCATATAGTCCTAACTCATTCTGTCTCTCAGTAACATTTTATCGTGAGATGCTTAATAATCTTTTTGAGTCTAGGTTTGTCACCCATTAAAAACAGTGGCTGTCTTGAAAACAGCAGTGGCCTCACCCTGATTTTGAATTTTTCCTGGTGCTGAGTACTCCCAGGGAATTTCCCATAAACTTGTGTTTGGAAGTACATATGCTGTTTTTGACTTATTGGTTATTCCACACATGCTATGTGCTTTCCTTTTATATCTGTGTCACAGCTGTTATAGTTGTTTATTACATTAAACAAAGTTCATCTGAACTTCAGTTGCAAGTTTGTGTTAGGATTACATTCAGATCAAAGTTCATCTTTGCGCTACTTACTAGGAAAAAAGAGGGTTTGTTAAGTTTGGTGTAGGTAAAAGTTTGTCTGGGAAATATTTATTTCCCTAAAAGAAGCTTTTCTTTTATTGTTTAAACTACTATTTCGCATATATTTATAAGGCAAACAGAAGCAGAGACTTGGCTTTTTTACGCTAATAACAAGCCATTGTTTATTCACTGCTGCAGAACTTTTATTGAGTGATATTGGTGTTTGAATGAACACATGCTGCACTGGCTAGGGTGCATGAAACATCTCTGGACTCATTTAGGTGTCACACTAGACTGCCCTGCTGGAATTTGGACTGTGGAGTGCCATTTAATCTATGTGTGTTCGCAGGGAGAGGAGAGAATTGGTTAAGCATGAAGCTTCCCATCACATTCATGGGTGGTATGATGGACACTTTTTGAGTGGCGGCCCAGCTCCCAGTAATTCAACATGTTCTGATCCATGGGCATGGACTCCCAGCTGCCATCTGCCATGTCTGGTCCAATATGACCTTGCTTTCTTGGCAATAGCTTATTTTTCTCAGTGGTATCCTCTGAATGTAAATTGGGTCATTTATATTCTCTTGGAAATTTTAGAATTTTAAACCAAAAACAATGGACCTGAGATTCATTATGATTGAGTGATGTCAATGCCAGCCTTCCAAAGGAGTAGTTCTCAAGCCTGGCTATACATTGAGATCTGCTGGAGAGTTGTTAAGTATACTTATTCATGGGCCTCAGCTCCAGAGATTCTAATGTAATTTGTTTGAGTAGAGCCTTTGCATTGCTTTTATTTCAAATCTACCCATGTTGGGGAGGAAAACTTCTTATTCTACCCTTGATTCTTTGGCTGGTCTAATAACCAAATTAACATAAGACAAATTAGCAAGAGGAAAACAAATTTAATTCACCACAAAGACAATGAGACTCAAGGACAAACTGGGCAAATGAGGCTTATATGCCATCCTGAGCTAAAGAGTGGGATAGGGGATCTGGTGCTTCAGCGGGGAGGTGGGCGATTCACAAGACCATAAGAAGAACAGATGTTTGGTAATTAGATGTTTGTCCTGCCGTACAGATAGGCCATTCAGTTAAAAAAAAATTATCGTTAGTAATAACTCTTTCTGGTCAGGTCCCCTATCTAAATTCTTCAGCTAGTTTAAGGGAGAGGTAAAGATTTTTCTGGAATCTGCTGGGTCTTGATTGTCTTCAGCTCAAAATAGTCCACATACCAAAGTAACACATTTTGGGAAACTTGTTCTGAACCCCTTCACCCATGTGATTCTATTATGTACTCAAGGTCAAAAATCAATGCGCTATTGGAAATTGCCGAAGAAGTCCCTGGAGAGGCATAAAATCCTTCCTGTGTCCTTCTAATAGATATTTTGTCTCTCTCTCTCTCTCTCCCTTCCCCTCCCTCCCTTCTTCCTTGTAGATGTCTCTGAATATAGCCAGTGTTCACATTTATTCCTTACTACTAGAAGTATCATAATTATTATAGATTGAAGGGGAGTAGAATATACCACCCCAGAATATGTCTCTTTGGCATAAGGATTATTTTTGTCCGATTGTTTTTTAAGAAACAGCAGACGCAGTAGAAGTTACCCTTTTGTAAGAGACGTTTACATGTATAAGGGGAGTCTCCATTTCTAAGGGTGTCTTTCTCTGTACCAGGAAGGTTGACCAAGTGTCTAGAAACTCTTATTGGTGGAGAAGGCTCTGAGGAATCTGCATAACAACTATATCCTTGTTTACTGTGCTCTCCTGGTAACCACCCCAAAATGGCTCCCTAACCCCCAACATCTTTTGTCTTTATGTGGAGATGTTATTTAAGGTGATGGCCTGGGCCATTTCAGAGATAACTCAGTTTTCCCAGGTATTTCTCCTGTATATAGGAAGCATATTTGTTATTATTCTTGTTATTTTACTTGTTTGGTTTTCTTCTTTTAATCTGTCTTTTTTATTACCAAGGTATCTCAGTCAAGAACCTAGAAGGGTAGAGGACAAATTATTTTTCCTTCCCCACTAGATGATATCAGTGTCAAGATTACCATCTTTGGAATTTTTTGGTTCATAAAAGTATATCAGTTAGCCATATAACTCCCCATTTTGCCATTATGGATCTGGGCTTTTAAAAATCACTATTCTGGGGGCGCCTGGGTGGCGCAGTCGGTTAAACGTCCGACTTCAGCCAGGTCACGATCTCGCCGTCCGTGAGTTCGAGCCCCGCGTCAGGCTCTGGGCTGATGGCTCGGAGCTTGGAGCCTGTTTCCGATTCTGTGTCTCCCTCTCTCTCTGCCCCTCCCCCGTTCATGCTCTGTCTCTCTCTGTCCCAAAAATAAATAAAAAACGTTGAAAAAAAAATTAAAAAAAAATCACTATTCTGTGTTTTCCAGTATTTTCCTAAAGGGTCCTTCATATTCCCCTTAAGATACGAATATTTGGTTTTTTTAGGGTTTCAGGCACTAATTCTATTTCCTTATTTTAGCCTCCTATTTTTATGTCTACATAATTCTTGTCACACTGCCCAGATTGTAACTTTTGGGAGCAAATAATAAAGATAGAATGTTTTGAATTTACATTGGGTGAACTGGAGTTTATATCTTTTCTCTTCACTCTCAGTAGCCCCAATGTGTGTGTATGTGTTACTGCATGTGTGTGAGCACATGTGTGCATGGGTATTTTAGTATATATGCAGTTGCACTCCTCACACTTTAATATATTATAAAATATTTACCTTTCTTCTTTTTCTGGCTGTCCTTCATTTTCCTTATTTGCTCCACATGATTCCAAAGAGATGAGAAACTTAATATGAGCATTTGTGTTGCTTACTGTCAGTCTGAAACACAATTGCCAATAGACTCTATTGGTTTGTATCATCAAACATACATATAGTCTCTCTCCCTCTCTCTCTCTCTCTCTCTCTCTCTCTCTCTCTCTCTCTCTCTCACACACACACACACACACACACACACACACACACACACACAATCAAATTTTAGTGTAACCAAATTGCCGAATATGTCTTTGGCATGGCTGCCTTGTCAGTGACCAGCTGAGACTTCTGATACAGGACTCAGTATGTATATGCTCCCCAGCTGTACGGACCAGCTGGCAGATGGCACCATGCTGGCACAGGGGTACTGTTAGCCCCACCAGCATGCCATTCCACCCAGAAATAGAACCAGAGGGTTGATTTCTCCCTCTGCACTGTCAGCAGAAATGTCCTTTCAGAATCACTTAGGATAGTTTTGTGAGTATGAAGGAGATCCATTTATTAGCATAACTTATCTAGTAGCCTTATAGCCTTATTTAAGATTGGGAGAACCCAGCGATTTTTAATTGAAAATACTGGTTGTGAACTGCTATGAGATTTAATAATGTTATTTCTGCCTTAAAATTCCATTACCCAGGATTGAGCCAAAGTGCTTTTGTGAGTCACTTGGATTCATCTCCTGGCCAGCTGCACATTTGATTTTGAATTACTGTGCTGCCTTGGGTCCAAGAAAATGCCCACTGTTCTGACATCCTTTCTAGTTTCTGTTTTAAAGTGAGGAATGATAAACTGGGCTGGGGACCAAGAGATAATCAAAAGATAAATACAATCAAGAGATAAATATTTGGATTACATTTCTACCACAAGAGGTTGCTTGACATCTGATTTAACTATGTTGCGATTTGATGGTAATTCACTGAAAAATTGCTATACCATTCATCACTAAGCCACCCAAAGATATCCAGCCTTTAGGAGTTATCATTCCTTTAATACAAACAAACCAAATATACTCACAGCCCATCTCACCTGTACTTGGGAATCCTTGTATCTCTATGAGGTGGGGGCAGGGAGGTTAAACTTCCCAGAAGGTCTTCCTTTGGTTTCCTGCTTATGCTAAACTCCTACTTGCTGCCCTACATCTGATTTCCTGGCCAGTATCTCCCTTTCTGTTTTTTCATCAATTCCATATATAGGACAATTTTTTTTTTCGTTTTTTTTAATTTTATTTTTGGGACAGAGAGAGACAGAGCATGAACGGGGGAGGGGCAGAGAGAGAGGGAGACACAGAATCAGAAACAGGCTCCAGGCTCTGAGCCATCAGCCCAGAGCCTGACGCGGGGCTCGAACTCACGGACCGCAAGATCGTGACCTGGCTGAAGTCGGACGTTTAACCGACTGCGCCACCCAGGCGCCCCTAGGACAATTTTGCCTTTGATTTTCTACCAATTTTCTCTTACCCAAGACAGTAAAATCTAAGACAGTCTATCTTGTAGACTTCTACTGAAAATTCGGAGGTAAGGAGTATGTGGGGGGCATGTGTGTATTATGGGCTCAATTGTTTCTCCCTCCACATTCATATATTGAAGTCCTAACCTCTGTTACCTTAGAAAGTGACTGTATTGTAGGGTTTTTTCTCTCTTTTTTTTATTTTTTGTAATTTATTTTTTATTTTTTAAAATTTACATCCAAATTAGTATATAGCCAAGCAATGATTTCAGGAGTAGATTCCTTAATACCCCTTACCCATTTAGCCCATCCCCCCTCCCACAACCCCTCCAGCAACCCTCAGTTTGTTCTACATATTTATGAGTCTCTTTTGTCCCCCTACCTGTTTTTATATTACTTTTGTTTCCCTTTCCCTATGTTCATCTGTTTTGTGTCTTAAAGTCCTCATATGAGTGAAGTCATATGATTTTTGTCTTTCTCTGACTGACTAATTTCACTTAGAATAATACCCTCCAGTTCCATCCACGTAGTTGCAAATGGCAAGATTTCATTCTTTTTGATTGCCGAGTCATACTCCATTGTATATATATACCACATCTTCTTTATCCATTCATCCATCGATGGACATTTGGGCTCTTTCCATACTTTGGCTATTGTTGATAGTGCTGCTATAAACACGGGGGTGCGTGTGTCCCTTCGAAACAGCACACCTGTATCCCTTGGATAAATGTCTAGTAGTGCAATTGCTGGGTTGTAGGGTAGTTCTAGTTTTAGTTTTTGGAGGAACCTCCATACTGTTTTCCAGAGTGGCTGATCAGCTTGCATTGCCACCAACAACGCAAAAAGAGATCCTCTTTCTCTGCATCCTCGCCAACATCTGTTGTTGCTTGAGTTGTTAATGTTAGCTATTCTGACAGGTGTAAGGTGGTATCTCATTGTGGTTTTGATTTGTATTTCCCTGATGATGAGTGATGTTGAACATTTTTTCATGTGTCAGTTGGCCATCTGGATGTCTTCCTTGGAGAAGTGTCTATTCATGTCTTTTGCTCATTTCTTCACTGGATTATTTGTTTTTTGGGTGTTGAGTTGGATGAGTTCTTTGTAGATTTTGGATACTAACCCTTTATCTGATATGTCATTTGCAAATATCTTCTCCCATTCTGTTGGTTGCCTTTTAGTTTTGCTGATTGTTTCCTTCGCTGTGCAGAAGGTTTTAATTTTGATGAGGTCCCAGTAGTTCATTTTTGCTTTTGTTTCCCTTGCCTCCGGAGTCGTGTTGAGTAAGAAATTGCTGAGGGCAAGATCAAAGAGGTTTTTGCCTGCTTTCTCCTCGAGGATTTTGATGGCTTCCTGTCTTACATTGAGGTCTTTCATCCATTTAGAGTTTATTTTTGTGTATGGTGTAAGAAAATGGTCCAGATTCATTCTTCTGCATGTCGCTGTCCAGTTTTCCCAGCACCACTTGCTGAAGAGACTGTCTTTGTTGCATTGGATATTTTTTCCTGCTTTGTCAAATATTAGTTGGCCATACGTTTGTGGGTCCATTTCTGGGTTCTCTATTCTGTTCCATTGATCTGAGTGTCTGTTCTTGTGCCAGTACCATACGGTCTTGATGATTACAGCTTTGTGGTATAGCTTAAAGTCTGGGATTGTGATGCCTCCTGCTTTGGTTTTCTTTTTCAAGATTGCTTTGGCTATTCGGGGTCTTTTCTGGTTCTGTAAAAATTTTAGGATTATTTGTTCTAGCTCTGTGAAGAATGCTGGTGTTACTTTGATAGGGATTGCATTGAATATGTAGATTGCTTTGGGTAGTATCGACATTTTAACAATATTTGTTCTTCCTATCCAGGAGCATGGACTCTTTTTCCATTTCTTTGTGGCTTCTTCAGTTTCTTTAATAAGCTTTCTATAGTTTTCATTGTATAAATTTTTCACCTCTTTGCTTAGATTTATTCCTAGGTATTTTATGGTTTTTTGTGCAACTGTAAATGGGATCGATTCCTTGATTTTCTGTTGCTTCATTGTTGGTGTATAGGAATGCAACCGATTTCTGTGCATTGATTTTATATCCTGCAGCTTTGCTGAATTCATGAATCAGTTCTAGCAGTTTTTTGGTGGAATCTTTTGGGTTTTCCATATAGAGTATCATGTCATCTGCGAAGAGTGAAAGTTTGACCTCTGAAGGGAGGGTTTTTAAAGAGGTAATTAAGTTTACATGAGATCATTGGTGTGAGCCCTAATCTAGTATGATTGATATCCTTTTTTTTAAAGTTTATTTATTTATTTTGAGAGAGAGAGCAAGTGTGTGTGTGTGAGTAGGGGAGGAGAAGGGGAAGAGAGAGAATTGTAAGCAGCCTCCACACTCAGTGTGAGTTGACACTGGATTCTAAGACTGTGAGATCATGACCTGAGCCTAAATCAAGAATCAGATGCTTAACCAACTGAGCCACCCACGTGCCCCTGAAGAGTAGCCATCTTTAAAGATGTCTTGGCTTCCATCACCACTGAAAATTTCTCGTGGCTATCCTTTCCTCTTATGATATTGTCTTTTTATTTTCATGTTGTCAGTACCTTTCTTTCTCTTTAGACCTCTTTATCTCTTCCTGATTCTACCTCTAAGGAGGAGAAACTCTCAAATTTGTCCAAGAGAATGGAATTCTCAGGGAAGTTCAAGGCTGGGTGGGTACTTGGGGTCCAGAGAGACCTGGCAGCTCTGCCACTTCACACGGTGGGTGTTGGGTTGATTGCTGAGGCTCTCCATTCCTCAGTGTCCGTATCTGTAAATTGGAGATGGTGATGGCACTTACCTTACCAGAGTTCTTTTGATGGTTAAATGTAAAGCACTTAGTGGAGTACTGAGCTCAACAAATACAAGCTATTATTATCACCATTCCATCAAGTGGTACATTAGTAGGTGGAGAAAAAAGATGATAAATTGATGCAGGTGCCCAACCAGACTGTGTATAAATACTAAACAAGGTCACATTTCCTTTGATATACAAATGGGCCAGGCAGATCCTTCTCTTTGAGTTAGTACACCTCTTCCTTTATGAACTCTGCTGTCTTTACTCCTCAGTGCTCCTGTTCAGGCACTGTCAGGTTCTCTGAGGGCCTGATAGCACTAAAATGGACTCATACAAAGGAGCCACTGAGCAGGTATCTTGCTTGCCTATAGTATAGAGCTCAAGTTGTCCTCCTGGCTCACAGAAGATCCAGCCTAATTCATAGAGTAGGAGAACAAAAAGGAGTTTGGGGCAGGAACCTTAGTTAATAATAATGTCTGCGTGTGTATGTGTGCGTATTTCTTGGGGACACAGAGATCTAACCCTTGTCACCTTTACTACAACCAATAGAATTGTTGCTGTTAATTGAGGCACAAGTAGAAACAGCATATGGTCTTAAAACTGCTGGCATGAGCTCATTGCAAGATCGGCGAGCCTGCAGTGTTGGCACCCCCATGCGTGCCTTTGTAACCCAAAAGTGGTTAGAGAGACTGTCTGTAAGAGGCCAGCAGCCAGAGTACCCCCAAAGATGTATAATCCTAGAGAACTGACACTTTAGGCACCCAGTGCAAGAAGATTCCCAAATGACACGAGTGTGTGGCCATTAGGGATACAAGTTGTGCAACAGAGTCAATACATTCTGGCATCAAAACTTGATTTCATCCCCTTTGAAAGCTTTCCCTTTTGTGTGTTGTTAATGAAAGACATTGAGGAGAAAGTACTGTTCAAACCTTGACTTTTTGTCTAATATGAACCCTTACAATTTCTCACACAGAGCTTTTAGGGGGTAGTTATTAATTACACACATTATAGATTATGCAATCAATATGCCTGAATTCCTCTAAATTATCCCATAATTTGATCACAGAGTACCTCAGTTAACAAGGCAGAAATAACTTTTAAATGATGCCTAATTACCACCCTAACCACCAGATGTCAGTTTTTAAATGCAGGTCACAGATCAAAAGGCATTTTTTACAATTGTAGGGGAGGGAACAGTGGCTGGTGAAAGAAGTTCAGCAGTCACGGTACATGACTTCCTGGGGAGTGTGTTTGGGAATTCAGGCAGTGGTGGGAAATTCATTTCCATTTCAACAGTGCTGACTGGATGATGGAGTTTTGTGTGTGTGTTCATGTTATAGAAATGTTACAGGGTGATCCTGACCAGCGTATGCCTGGACCCCAGAAACCATCAGAAGGGCCCCAGATAGATGCTGTGTTGAACCGAATATCCTGTAGTGGTGATGTTTTGTAGGTGACAGAGGTGGATGTGTGGTATATGTGAAGGGTGGGAGGTCAGCGAGGAGTCTCTCTTGATCTCTCCAAGCAGCACATCACATACAGTAGGGAGCAACCCAGGGGCTGCATAACTTTGAATAGAGCCCCTCAATCCAATTTCCAGATAAAAGCCTGCCTCTGTGTTACTACTTCTCAAACGTGCCTGGATATTTACATTTCAGTGGCTAACAAGCAATGCCATTGATTTCATTGTCAAAATTCTATTTAATCAATAGATAATATAAAATTTGAAACTCTGTATCTTTCTCCAACTGAAGATGCCCCTCTCTCTATGAGATCAGTAAAGCTATTTTCATTTGTATGAAAGAAAATGTAGCCTTGCCATAAATGTTTTTGCTTTTCTAAATTGGCCCTCATGTAGAAATTGAGGTGCAGCCTGATTTCTTGACTCCTGCCTTTCAGGCTCATGCGGATGCTAAGAGCCACTGCATTTCAAAGAGGCAGGGTAGTGTGGTAAAGGCATTGTGCTCTTTGAACTTACAGGGTATTGTGTTCTAGTCAGAGATTTACTGCCTTTTTTTTTTTTTTTAAACTTTGAGCAGGGTAAGCTGAAGGTTAAATGTGGTTTATGACACCTCTTTCCTGGAGTTATTGTGAGGATGATATGAAATACTGTAACTTAAGTGCTGGCCCTTGGTAGGTCACGGTAATCTGCAGTTATCACCCCATCAAGCATCATCATCAACGTCATCCATCATTATAACCGTCTTATCTACTCATAGTTTCATAAACATATGAAACCAATTCCTGACCTGCAGTGTTTGCATATCCGCTCCCCCCACCCCCCACCCCCCGCCCCATTTTGTTCGGTCTTCTAAGTCAGACCTGTTCTCCTAGGTGGGGCTTGAATCTAATATTCCCCTCACCTCACTATTCCTGCTTAGGATACTCCTCCTTTGTTCCATTCTGTGGTTGCTTTGCTACTGTTTGTTGCTGTATCTTCTAATATTTTCTTATATCTGCCTTTTCTCCCCACTGAAGGTTCTGGAAAGCAAGAACTTACTTCACCTTTGTGTCAGTCTTGTCAGTTCTGTACCAAGTAGAGTCCATACCAAGAGGTCAATACTTACTTGAATTATGAATAAAAACATGCACATTGTTAAGTATATTCACTTGGTCATATCAGTGGATATAGATTAAAACACACAGAATGACATAGCTGGGGAGAAACCTTTGAACTTATCTAGTTCATCTTTTATTTAATAGGTAGGGAAACTAAGATCCAGAGAAGCAATAGGCACTTGTACTCAGAGTTTTAACTTAACTGTGTTCTTGTTGCCTGAACTGTATCATATTCTGAAAGTATATAGGAGTTTTTGGGGTGCCTGGGTGGCTCAGTTGGTTGGGCATCCGACTTCGGCTCCGGTCATGATCTCACAGCTCGTGGGCTGAAGCCCCCTATCAGTCTCTGTGCTGACAGCTCAGAGCCTGGAGCCTGCTTTGGATTCTGTGTCTCCCTCCCTTTCTGCCCTTCCCCCGCTTGTTCTCCCTCCCTCACTCCCCCCCTCAAATATAAATAAACATTAAAAACCATTTGAGAGTATACAGAAGTTTTATGTCATAATAAACCTAAACATGTAACATTTCTGTGGAAGCATATTGGATTCTTTGTATGTGGACTGCCAGAAAAATGTCTCTTTAAAAAAATATATATATTTCAAGGATTCTTTTTTTTTTTTTTAAATCAAGAACAATTCAGCATACTGATATTTATGTTCACAGACAGGACCACTATATATCCATGTGCTTATTAGCATGGGAACTTTTAGCTGCCTGCCTCACCTCCATTCTCTCCTTTATTTTTTCTAATAAACATGGACTTTGTGTAGGTCTACTTTCCTCCTTCATGTAGCCCATGGGATTCAGAGGAAGCTGACTCCATTTTGCTCCAGGGAAGGATCATGATTAAGACTTTAAACCAATCAGATTAATCTTGGAGTCAGCCAGTTTAAGAATGGATATGTGGGGGTGCCTGTGTGGCTCAGTCGGTTAAGCGGCCGACTTTGGCTCAGGTCATGATCTCGTGGTCCGTGAGTTCGAGCCCCACTTCGGGCTCTGTGCTGACAGCTCAGAGCCTGGACCCTGTTTCAGATTCTCTGTCTCTCTCTCTCTGACCCTCCCCGTTCATGCTCTGTCTCTCTCTGTCTCAAAAATAAATAAACGTTAAAAAAAAAAAAAAAGAATGGACGTGTGTTAGTATTTCAACCAATGAGCCAAGAGAAATGGTTTTTCAGAGCTTTATGGGAAAAATCCTTCTCTCCCTCCTAGGATCCTTCTGAGAACCATTCTCTCTCTCCCACTGAATGTGAATAGCATGCCATGTGGCCCAGATTTCTACTGGAAGCATCCTAAAGCTCTAAAAGGAACTAGCCTTGAGATAAAACAACACTGTGGACGACAGGGCATAATGCAACGTGGGCTCTTTGTGATGTTGTCCAGCTGCGAGTCAGCAACCATACCACCTGTGGACTTCATGTCACATGGGATAATAGACTTCCTTAATGGGAGTTGTATTGCTTGGCTGACATTCGAACAGAAGTTCTCGTGGGTAGATATTCTCCTGTAAGTACAAAATGGTTCCCTGGCAGGTAACGAAATACGATATCAGCTGTAATACAAATTAAAACACGTATAAAACCCTCCAGAGAGTGCTGAACTATTTAAATGCTTCAGAATACACTTAGAGATTTCCAGAATAGTGACTTCTTAAATATCACACTGAAACTTCTAACAGCCCTAAGGGTCTATATGACTCTCTGAATGCTAAAGCTTAATGGATACCAGCTTGGAACCAGCTCTTGGTGGAAGTGGGGAATTTTGTAGGTTGGATATAGATCGGGGTGGATAATAAGGATGATGGAGAAGAAAGAGCTCCCAGCATGCACAAAGAAGATAAAACTCCTTACTGCCTTCATTAGATTTCTGAAAGATCTTTCATTTGAATGATATGACTTAATAATGTCATAATATTATCATGCACTTACTCTGCGCCAAGTGCTTTATAAACATTTGTCCATTTAATTTTTCTGACTACCTTAGTCTTATTTTATCCCTACTTAATAGATTAGCAAACTGAGTCTCAAGGAGATTAAGAAGCATGACAAAAATCCAATAGATAGAAGATAGAAAGAGAGCCACAGGTTCAGTTTATTAGGGCTTGTCTTTAAAACTTAGGATATTAGCTAATATACTATCTTGCCTTAAAACAGCATTATCATTTTGCTCATTTATTCATAGTGTACAATGAATATTCTTCACTAGTACCAGGCACTGTTCTAGGCCCAGTAGAATACATTAGCAAATAAAATAATGCTGTGCTCATATTGAGATTACATTCTAGTAGGGGAAGATAGACTCAAAAACAAGTGCACAAACACACATACTTATGCGCATATGCTGCACACACAGTGTAAAAGATAATGACGAGAGCCAGCACTCTTTTTGTGTGATCTCTTTACAAAAACAGTAACATCTAGTGAGGCAAGCTGTATACCTAACAAACTGGTGCATTTCAGAGATGGGCCAAGGCTTCGGCAGGAATGGCCACTCCTGCCGGGGCTGAGCATCGCCAGCCCCTCCCCCAGGAGGCCGTTGCAGTTGGCCAGTCCCACCCATGGCAACCATGTGTCACCAAAAAGCTGTGATAAAAAAAAAAATGCCCGTATGCCCGAGAAAATGCAACAGGACTTGGCGGAGCGTACTACTCAGGCGTTGGAGAAATAGAACATAGAGAAGGCTGTTGCGGCCCTTATGAAGGAGTTTGATGAGAAGTACAAACCCACCTGTTACTGCATTGTGGGGAGGAACTTAAGTAGTTCTGTGACACATGAAACCAAACACTTCATCTACTTTTACCTGGGCCAGGTGGCCATTTGTTCTGTTTAAATCTAGTTAAAGGCATGGACTATGTCCATGGGTTTGTCCACAAACCCAGTGATCCATCCCAAAACAAGGACTAAAAGCCTAAATTTCAAGCACTGATGTCTTCGGCCTTGCCTATGGGAATGGCTCAATCTTTGGACCTTTATTATATTTTGTACAGGGCATTTTCTGTACGGATTATTGTGGCTATAGAACAGTTAGCGAAACAGCTTGCTTTTGTATTTATTTTCTATTCCATACCTTTCTGCTCCTTGTTTTTTCTCCTCAAAATCCATTCCTTTCAAAAAAAATCTCTTGGCAGAAGCAAAACAAAACAACGAAAACTGGTGCATTTCGGCTCTGGGGGAAAGCCCTGCCATGGTTAGATTGTAAAGATGAAGTCGGTGGCACTCAGATGTTGCAATGTCTAAAGTCTGCCAGTAGGTGGCAGTCATGCCCTATAAACATTAGAGACAGGACTCTGGCACTTAGAGCTTACAATGAGACTTAAGTTCTTTGATTTTATAATGCTAGAGCTTCCTATGCTATCTAATTATCTCTGTCGAATGGGTTGGGTGTATGAAAAGCTTAATCAGTACAAGTTGAAATACAGGTAATGTGGCTGTGTCATTCTCAGTGACAATGTATACAACTTTTATTTTAAGGTAGTCCTGAGAGCGTGGCACATTTTGTTGGAGCCTATGGATTATATTTATATTCATGATGAACAATCGACTGCATGATGAAAATAGGCTTATGGAAGTGCAGCATTCTGTTAAATTACATGGTCAGAACACACTTAGAGCTAAGAATCTAATAAAGGTTTTCACAGAGGAAAATGCGATTGAAAAATAAAACCCATGCCTAGAAATTGATATGCCTTTTAATCAGGCTTGCAAAGTTGTTCTTATAATTTGCACAGAATCGTTGCTACCTTAAGGGAGGGAGAACATTGCAATAGGCTGCATATACAAAAAAAAAAAAAAAAAAGAAAGGAAGACATATACCCATTTCCAGCATTAAAGACCTACCCCAACCCTACTATCGTCTTTGTCAGTTGTCTTTCAAAATTAGATTGAGGGGTTAAAACATGTAAATTTGTAGCACAGGGCATCATTCTGTCCTTCAAACCACACTGTTTTTTTGCGGGAAGGGACTGAGACCCAGTCAGTGTTGGATGAAACATGAGATGTAGCGGAGAACAGAATTTTAAAGGGTGTGTCTATGTCCTGTTGTTTTACTGTTGTTTAAAGGTGAGCCACTGGGCCCTCAAAGGCTTCCTTGTCACTCGCTAATACACTTGGTAGTCTGTAAGCCTACTGCATTTGCTGGGAATTTTATTTGCTTTCTGTCAGATTTACTGTCTGAATGGCGAGGCAACATCTTATTTTAAAAGCCTCAAATCCCTTGTTGTTGCATTGTTAAGAAGCTATCAGTCAATTAGTATTCATAAAAGACATCTTGCTGATGTCTGCAGCGGCCAACGAATGTGTGACTCAGTTACTTTTATGCTGAAGACTTGAGGATTCTAGTGCTTTCTCCTCTAGATCTAGTTTGGAAAAAAGTTGTATTTCAGGAAGTTGCTAGACTTTTGTAAGGGAAATACCAACAATAGCACATGACTTTCAACAGCTAGCCTAGCATTTTGCTATTGTATTACCCTGAAGTTAGTGTGGGGACATTCGTTTTTGTTTACTTTCTTTCCCTCTGTGTGTGTGCCTGTTAGTGTCAGTAATAATACACTAGCATCTTCCTGAATTAAATTTCATTTATGCAGTTAAACCCTGTTCTTCACCTTTTTTCTTGGAGGATGGCAGGAAGTTATGAGGATGCTTCAGACTCCAAAAGGACTCTGAGTCTCTCTTCTCAGATCCTGTCTGTGAAGTTCAGCAGCTCATTTGAAGCTTGTGGTTCGTTCTTAAATGGGGTTTAATCCAACTGCTTATTATGCTGAGTTCTTCTAAACAAAATCATGTCCAGTGCTTTCCATTTCCAACTTAACTAAATCTTAGAGTTAAGAAGTCCAGAATTGCATGTGATTATTTTTTATAGCCCTGCATATGTTTTTCTTTTGCCGAGAAACCAAACCTAAAACTACAGAAACCAATGAACTAGTAATGACAATCTGTCTTTAAGTGGGATAAGATGGGAGGGAGCTAGATTTGGTAAAATTTTCTACAGAAAAACAAAAATCTTTGATTTTGGCTTAGCGATAGTATTGAAGATTTTAACCTAATGATATGTGGGTAAGAAATCTCCTTCAGAGCATACGAAAACTGTCAATTTAGAATCTTCATGTAAGCCAATTCGGTGCCGATCCCAGGAATCTGTCTGCAAATGCTGGGGACAGGTTTCCTCCAAACTGTCTAGGTAAAAAGTAGGTCAAGGTGGGATGGTCTTTGGTAGAGCCCAGTCAAGAGACTAAAGATGCATTGCTTGTGCAACATGGTATTTCAATAGAGTGACAGCTGAAAAGTGAAGTTCCTACTCCCTGTCTTTACTAGGCAAATCTTTATTGGAATGGCAAGGTGGAGAAAAAAAAATCAACATTGTTTATAGCTCAAAAGAAAAGCTTTTACAAAACCATGGGAAAGTGGGAACTCAGTGCAGCTTTCTCAAGTGTCTGAGAGAAGACAGCATGGCTCATTGCTTCCAAATTAGATCACAAATTTTCTGGCTGATGGCAGCATCTTAGTGCTCACCCTAAAGGCAGAGATCTGAACAAATTACATTTTAATATCTTAGGTTCATTTATCCCCGCTGAGATCACACGGAAGCAAAGAAATACACATACATGGAAATCCAGTAGGCCCAAGGGACTTAGCAGCGGTGCTGTACATGAAAAGAGGGGAGCAGTTAGAGTAAAATTAAACCTCTCTGCCTCTGCAGCAAATGCTATGCCCTGCTTAACACATGTCATCACTCTGATGGAGGACACCCCTCTTGGATAAAGGAGCATGATGGATTTAAGAACCAAACTTTGTTCATTGGAATGTTCATGTGGTGAAGTGCTTAACCCTCACTTTGTTTTTTTTTCTATATGTGGAAAAATGCTGATGTTGGTAGAAAGCTCAAATGAGATGTTTTTGTGAGCATGTCACAACTTTAGAGGATAAAAGTAGCAAAAGTTCAAGTAAGCTATGACTAGACTGGGGAAGATTTTGTATGCCAGGCTAAGGAGTTCCATCTTTATTCAATAGATGTGGGGAATCACCCGAAGTTTTTTTTTTTTAATGTTTGTTTATTTTTGAGAAAGCACAAGAGGGGGAGGTGCGGAGAGAGAGGGGGACAGAAGATCCGAGGCCGGCTTTGCGTGACAGCAGCGAGCCCTATGTGGGGCTGGAACTCACAAACCGAGAATAATGACTTGGGCCGAAGTTGACCCTCAACCAACTGAGCCACTCAGGCGCCCCTCACAGGACGTTTTTTTATCAAAAAATATTTTTTTTTAATGTTTCTTTCTTTTTTTTTTTTTTTTAATTTTTTTTTCAACGTTTTTAATTTATTTTTGGGACAGAGAGAGACAGAGCATGAACGGGGGAGGGGCAGAGAGAGAGGGAGACACAGAGTCGGAAACAGGCTCCAGGCTCCGAGCCATCAGCCCAGAGCCTGACGCGGGGCTCGAACTCACGGACCGCGAGATCGTGACCTGGCTGAAGTCGGACGCTTAACCGACTGCGCCACCCAGGCTCCACTTAATGTTTATTTCTGAGAGAGAGAGAGAGAGACAGACAAAGACAGAGGCAGAGCATGAGCAGGGAAGGGGCAGAGACAGATGGAGACACAGAATTCCAAGCAGGCTCCAGTCAGCTCAAAGCCTGATGCGGGGCTTGAACTCATGAGCCGTGAGATCATGACCTGAGCTGAAGTCGGATGATGAACTGACTGAGCCATCCAGGTGCCCCACAGGAAGTTTTTGAGAGTGGAAATATATGGTTGGCAAAAAGGAGGCAGATCATTTAAGATACTGTTGCAGTGCTTGAGGCAAAGAAGTAGGAACTAGAAGGATAATAAAGGTAGGAATGGAGATAAGAAAACTGATGAAAGTCTGGTCATAGTGTGCATGGTTGGCAACTGCTTTGGCACAGCAAATACAAAGAGAAAGGAATTACAAGTTTGAGACTGGGTCATTATCACACTTGGGGTACTGCCGCCGATAGAGATACGATCTCTAGGAATAGAAGCAGGCTTAGGAGGGGAGGAGAATTCAGTTGGAGTGTGAGGGTCTTGTGGGAGAGCCATAAAGGACCTTTCATGAAGATATGGTCATTGTGAAACAAGAGTATATGAGGCCCTGACTACAGTTGTTCGAGGAGGAAGGAATTAAGGCATAAGAAGCAAATTTTCTTGGAGAGTTTATGCTTCATCTAAACATTTATTTTAATTTTGAATTTTATTTTTCAACATGTATGTGTTCTTTTAACTTTGAAACTGAGCTTGACAAATATTCAGTTAAATGAGAAAAATTTTAAGTGTACAAATTGATGTTTATATTTTTTAATAGAGGAATATGTTTTAATATTAGTTATAGTGGAAAAGAAAATAAATTCTTCCAGATATTACTGTTTGTACTCTACCAGGTACCTGAGGGAGTATGCAAATGAGCATTTGATTTAAGTGGTCACTTTTAGTGATAGGAGGGACTGTCAATGGAGAGGACTGAGGAAGGAGGATAAAGAGCCTCAGGGACCCATTGGGGACGAATCTGTGCTTGAGAGGAAGAAGAGGATAAGCCCAAGAGGTTGATCAGAAAGTTCAGAGAATTAGTGTTGCTGGTACCATGGGGAAGAAGAGATAAAAACATGGATTGTCAGCTCTGTCAAATGTCCCAGAGAAGGCTTCAAGAAGGAAGAAAGAGTCTCTCTCCCTCCCTCCCTTCTTTTCTTTTCTTTTCTTTTCTTTTTTCTTTTCTTTTCTTTTCTTTTCTTTCTTTCTTTCTTTCTTTCTTTCTTTCTTTCTCTCTCTCTCTCTCTCTCTCTCTCTCTCTCTCTCTCTCTCTCTTTCTGTCTCCGAAGGAGCTCACTTTACTGGGGGGAGAGCACTGCACATGGCCAACAGATGAAGACACCCAGGTGGGTCTGATGGCTTTGAGAGAATGTAGAATGAAAGTAACAAATGAAGACTTCAGAAAAAAAAATCTAAAGAAAACGTTCTTTATGAAAAACAAGAGGGCACCCTTAGGGACTCTACCTGTAGTGACCACATTTGCCTTCAAGAAAGAGTCTTAGATAGGGGATGGAGGAAGGGGTTGAGGGAGGAGAAATTCAAGCAGGGCAAAGACAGTGGGAATGAGATGCCAGCAGTTAAACAGTAAGTGGATAGTGAAGCATTAGAGGAAGGGGAGTTCTAATGGAAAGACTTGCATGTCTGCAGACAGCTGAGAACCAAGTAGTTTCAAAAGAAGGATAGAAAATCCAAGTGAGAGAGGAGAACTTGGTTCCAGGGGAGGCAGGCAGGGGTGGAAGGAAAGTCTTAAGCCCTGATGAAGCCACAAATATTAGATCCTGTTTCTCTCCTTTCTGTCTAGCAGAACTACAAGGAATTTGGTGCTTAAAAAATTTGTTTTGTAAAGCTTTGATGGATGTGAGTTATAGAAAAGGCAGTATTGATTCTTGGTGAGACTCAAGTTATAGGGAATGCTGTCTGCTTAGGTGGTCTTGTTGCATGCTGATAAGGAGCAAATCATTCTAGAAACTCCCTCCTTGCCAATCTGGGGCTATTGGGATATGTCTGGTGTAACACAATGACCAGCTTTGCCTCTGTCATCCAGGGGATTATTTTAGGCCCTATAAGCATGCTAATTTAATTATTGCTGCACTTGCTGGGAGCTATTCTCTATTATTCTTGGGCTGAAGAACTATAATTGAAAGCATGGGTTAGTTGGCATTTGACTTTGGCATTTGACATTTACACTCTGTTTCTTGATAAAACTAAAACCTACTTGTCACGTTTGCTAAAAGTGTACCAAATATTCTTGTATCCACTTGAGTTTGGGCATATATTTCTTTTGTCAATTTGGCCAAAGCAGCAAACACACTTCTTTTTCAAGTGGAAGATAATGAGCAGGCTTTACCCAGTTCCCTAGAGGGGCATCTCAGCACATCAACTTGCTACTCTTACTTGTACCTCTCATCAAACATCAGTGTTAATTATGACTGATTAGGATGAGTTGGATTTGTTGACAGAATATCTAATGTAACTAATCAACTCCAATTTTTTTCAAAGTTAATTTTGTAAATGTATTCCAACTGAAGCACCATGGGGTAAGAACTTTCCTTGTTATAGCTCTTGATCTATCAAAAATAGAAACAGAGGATAAACTATTGTATTGCAGCTTCCTTAAGTTGCTTAGACTTGTGCCTGAGGAAAGCAAAGAAAGGAACTCCTGGAGGCATAGACCAGTCTCCAGAAGTTGGAAGTGAGGTCTTGGTGTGTTTGTATCAATGAACACAGTTGTTCTCAGATGCCGTCTATCTTGGGAATTTTCTCTTTGAAGCAATGAATTTCATCTAAGGTCATGTTCCTCAAAATTTCCTGTGTACAAATGTAAACTCATATTCATTTTGCTTGGGTGAATTAGCAGCATCACCTTGTTGGAGGTATGTTGGGATGTTGCAACATTGATGTTGAGACTTTTGAACTAACAGGGACATTCCCATACCCACGAAGCCAGAACTGTAAGCTTTAACAATAAACAGTTTCCCTTAGCAAATGGTAAATATTCTGAAAATGTTCTGCAATTAGTTTAAATACAATCTCTTTAAAAAAATTCTCCCCAAAGTCACCTAAATACTTTTAGAGATATCTTTTTCATTTTCACAATTCCATCTGCATACCTAAAGGTCCTATTTGAACATGTCTCCACTTGGCCATTCTGGGATTTGAGTGGTTTTTGGTTTGTTTTTGTTTTATACTCAACCAAAATGTTGTACTCCAGTTTTCAACGGCAGGAGATATAATTTATGTTAAATAAATATAAACATTTGTATCAAAGAACATTCAAGGTATTATTTGCATAGTAGTTCATTTTTCTAAATTCTTACACTTAAAATGATTTCTATTGCATATATACATGTTTAGGTAAGTGATCTTGTATATGGAAATCAAACCTCGTGACCTCAAAGGTTATCATTAAAATGCCTATTTCATCTATGTTCACAGGGGATATAGGAAGACCAAGGATTTCTGTAGTTACGCTTCAGAGGTTTGACTAAAGTTGGCAAGGAAGCTATGAAACATGTGAATTTAACCTTTGACCATTACCATGTAAATCATTTGGTTTCACTCTCTCTGGAATGAGTGAAGGTTTGTATTTTCTTCTTGTCAAAATGCCTGTGAACTGGGAGTGAAACAATGATGTTTGCAAATGTCAACTTTAATGCCTAGCTGCTGGATCCCAGGCAGCTGCTTTCATATAGTTAAAATTTTGAAACCTCAGGAAGTAATGTAAGTGTGAGCAGCACATGAAGGTGGCTTTAAAAAGATTTGTTGACAGTGTGTCGTGATCAGAGAAAGAAAAATGTGAAAATCAATGCCACTCCTACCTCACTTACCACAAGAAAGCAGGTAAAATGAGGGAATTATGCCTTTTATTTTGCTGCAAAACCATTTCAAAACAGGTATATTTGTTGAAGTCTTTTTTTTTTGGCATTGTCTCATGTCTTTTTCTCATTCTGTGCTTACAGCATGACTGACTGAGATTTGAGATGCAGTTTCTTCCAGGAAGCATAGGGGCTTTGGGTATAATGGTGGTCTCATTGAGAACACATTCTACCCAGTAATTGCTATTGGTTTCACATGGTGAAGCTATGCTATTGCTCTCTAAACCGCACATGACAGAGGAAGGGTTAAATTCTTACTGCAAGGCTGCCTACTCCTTCAAGAAAGAATTTTATTATGCTTTGCATAGATTTGACTTCAACGAAACTCTCATTAGGGGGATACATTTTATAACTGTGGGAGAAATGAAATGACTAGATTAAATTTTAATAGAGTAAAAATAAGTTTCTGAGTGTTTACTCTGTGCTAGAAACTGTTCTACGTACTTTCCATGTGTTACCTCATTTGATCCACATGCAAGCTCAGAGTAGTAGCTATCTTCGTTATTCCCCTGCTGCAGGTGACTCAACTGAGGTACTCTCCTGGAAAGTCTGAGTCTACACGGAGGGAATACAGATGAATTCAAAGATATTCTGGAAGTTTGCTGAGTTAAATATTACACTTAATCTTAATTCTTTCCCTCTGTTACAGTAGGGATTTCTTCTTCCTGAGCTCCAGATTCCCTGATGTTAATAAATAACCCTCTCCTTATCACTAGGACTTGGAGCATAAGAAAGATGTGAGTGATAGTTTCAG
>NC_064810.1:87595299-87652315 GCF_023721935.1 Panthera uncia
GCTAGATTGGTGGGCTAGAGTCACTGGAGATTTTAGCAGGGAGGCTGTGGGACTGTAGGGTAACCCCCATAATATGCATCAGCTTCTCTTTGATAGGTGATATCTAGTGCAATTGCATCTTCAAGTTCAAAACAGACTCCAACCTTAAGCCTTTTTCTATAAAATCTGGAGCCCCAGTCTGCCTTGAGAGAAGTGATATTCTGGCTTTGGGTGGATGCAGACTGCGTGTGGAGAGTAAACACAGCAAGCAAAAAAAAGTAGGTGTGGCCTAGTAGAAACCAGCAGAGCAGCCTCGTAGCACAGTCAAGGATACCACATGAAGCCCACAACTGTGACAATGTACCCAGGATGGAGAGGAGAAAGGGTAAGAGCTGGTAAGGATTCCCAACCAGGGCAACAAAACCCAGACAGGGAATATATTTAGCCCCCAATTTTTCAGTGATGTACAAAAAGCAACTAAAAGCAAGATAGGGACCCTGGCCCAGCTGTCCCTATTGAGGAAGGATTTATCTTTCTGTCTGAAAAGGAATTTGTGGTCAAAACTAAAATCACACCTGTTTGTTTTATTTAATTGAAGGATTCTACTTCTTAAAATAATCAGTTAATAATTTAGAAATAACACACAGTAAATTTTCTTAAAGAAACTTAAAGAAGAAACAACTTCTAAGCTGTGATTGAAAACCATAGCTAGTGGGGCGCCTGGGTGGCTCAGTCGGTTGATTGTCAGACTTCGGCTCAGATTATGATCTCACAGCTTGTGAGTTCAAGCCTTGTGTTGGGCTCTGTGCTGACAGCTCAGAGCCTGGACCCTGCTTCAAATTCTGTGTGCTCCCTCTCTCTCTGCCCCCCCCCCCCCCCCCGTGTCTCTCTCCCCCTCCCTCTCTCAAAAAATAAAAAACATTAAGAAAAAAAACCCCGTAGCTAGCTATTTTAAATCATACCAGATTTATCTGAACCTGACCAATGAGGACTTTCCCCATTCTTGTGCCCTGATTACCTACTTTCCTGGAAGAAAGGAAAGAAGGTCCTGGAAAGATAATAAAACAAAGCCAGAGATTTACATTATTTTCTAATATTGAATGCAGAGAGCTGTGAGTTGCTGTTTAGACGAGATTGTATTCCATTCGCACGAGTGGGGCAGAGAAACTTGCTGGGGGTGTGTTTGTTTAATGTAGCTGTTGGAGTCTTTGGCTTAAACTACTTAATTTCATAGCTGTCACTTTGTCTCATGGGAATGTTGTATTTCCAGTAATTTGCAAGAATATGTGAGCTAAGCATTGCCAGATCGCATTGAAAGTATGAAATTAACATGTATGATCAGAATATTTCACTTGAGGCTCTTAACCCATTAGGACCAGAATACTAAATAGCTTGTCTAAATATGCTCTGTTGGCTATCAGTTTATTTTACAAACTGCTTTAAAACTTCAGGCAGACATAGATCTATATTTATCTATATGTAGATATATATGTTTTATATATATACATATATATATAAAATTCTTTTTTAAAGACACAACATGCTAAAGAATGAAAAAGCAGAAAAACACAAATGCAACTCTAAGGCTTTTGTTTACAGATATGCTTTTGCAGAAGTATTTATTTTCTCTCCTTCCTTCTATTTACATTCTGTGCTCTACTTAATTTCCCCAAATATTCATGAGTTTAGAACACTAGGTGCCTATTCTTCAGTTACTTGTGAAGTGCATTTGTTATGCATATTGTTATAGTGAACCATCATTCATAAGCTATTTATATTCATTTTAATAGGGGAAGAAGTATCCTGTCTCATTTCATATAAATTCCTCTTTACAATCTATCAAATACAGAGAGATGCTTGGAATTAAATAAATGTGCTACTAATATTAGTGAATGATGCTTGAAATATTTCAGAGATTTTTGGACATTTATAATTACATTCTCCTAATTGCTCTGGGAATTGGCAACAAGGATGAGTGATAGGTAGTGCTTCAGACAGTTGTGTCCATGGTCTCTTGTCTTACTCATAAAGAGGGACAAGACTCTTGTCCCACTCATAAAGACTTCATAAGGAGGCACAGGTCAGTAAGCAGAGAAGAGGAGCACTAAAAAGAAGGCAAATATCTGAGAGAGAATGAAGGAAACATTCATTTCTTCTTTCATTTATTGTTTGTTAATGGTCACATACTCTGCTGGGGACATGAAGAAGACATGGTCCCTACCTTCGAGATACTGAGAATCCAGTGGGAAGTAAGACGTGTGATAAAATGAGTACTTCTTACTGTTGCCCCTTAACCTGACCTCTTGCCACCAGGAACGTGTTCTTTGCTCTCTTAAGTTTCCCTTCTGTAAAGATGCACCTTGGCATGGTTCCCTTGGTTCTTGGCTAGACAACTTCCCCGCATCTCTTCTTTTTAGGACTTGTTTTCTTCTAGACATGAAGAAGGACCATATGGCCAAGTGTTTGGCATCTACAGATGCTGAGTACTACCTCCTTTGTTTCTGTCCATTTGGGGTCACTGGAGGAGCGCAGCAGCACCTGTTCTGTGAGAGGGAAGGGTGTCTTTTTTGAACACCAGAAACCCTCCTAGATCTGGTCCCACCAATTGATGGTGGTAGTGACAGCATTCTAATGTGACAAGTCTCCTGGGGTTACTTATGGCAGCTCTCACTGGCCTTACAAATGGATTTTTACATTCCTCTTGGAGGAAGCACTTTTATTTTTTATTTTAGTAAATCAGGTTGATGGTTGGTTGCCATGGAACTTAAGGACATAGTCTACGCAAAACAGAGACAACTGTGGGCTGGATACCCCCCCCCTCCCCGCCTTCCTGCCCCACCTCCAGCACAGGCATCATGGTCCTAGCCAAGGAACTGGTTCCATCCTATTGTTTTTTTCCATTGTGTGTTTTAAGATACCTGTGTTTTCATTATGGAAGAAGTTTTTAGAGGTACATTTAAGTATCAGAGCTTCAGTTGATAAGCTCGTAAATAGTAACATGTTCTTTAGATCAGGGATTCTCACTTGCTAGGGGCTTGTGGGGGTTGTAAGGCAGGTTGTGTATAGCAGTAGAGCTTGTGATGTTTGTAGACAGCATAATTATGTCTTACATGTGAACAGATTTATAGCGACGCATACTGTATTTCTGACAAAATAGAACTATATGAGCACTAAACAGTTGGTGGGATATTTAATATTTTTAGTTTAAGTAGTAATGTTGACTTTGTTTTCAGGACAGGTGTCTGGAAGACATGTGAAGGTGTTAACTTTGAAGGAGAGAGAGGAAGAAAGATAGGGAGAGAAAATGGCGGTGGCAAGAAGGCCTTATTCATAGATTTGTTTTTAAGTTTATTTTCTCTAATGGTAACATAGAGATATTTTCCTTTGACTAGCACTGAGATAGAAAAGGAAAAACAGGTTTTCGAGTCAGACATCCCTTGGATTAAATCCAAACTCTGTCATTTACTGGTTGTGTGACCTTGGTTAAATAAACATATCTTGAGTGTTTACTTACCTGTAACATATGAGAAAAAATACACTTCTTGAAAGATGAGCTTTACGTTACGTCATGTATGTTCAGTATTTGGCCCAGTCTCACCACAGGCAGGTGACCAGTAAATGTTTGGTGGGCGAATATGTCCCACCTTAATTGAGCTATGATGCTGTATAGGCTGTTTTTGTGAATAATATGTTACTATTTACTGAGCACCTTTTAGGTATATCAGACCCTGGGTGAAGCACTGGGACCACAGAAATATTGAGCCCAAGTCACTGCCCTTAAGGAAGTCAGTCTACTGGGGAAGTCAAGTCCCTACACCAGTGTTGTAGTGTAATGCAACAAGAATGACGTTGTGGGCACAGCAGGTGTCATGAGAGTATGAGGAGGCCCAGCCCAGAGAGCTTCCTGAAGGCAATGACCCTTGAGTTGACTCTAGAAAGACAAGTATAAATCACTCTAATTTATTCAGTAGGAGGTGAGAAAGGAAGAAAGAGCTGGGTAAAGGCCAGTGTGGTCTCAACTCATATCCAATTTCTTAGTTTTGGGTGGAAATTACATCGATTGAAATATTTTCCATTTTCATGGAGTTCCTGCATTTTCCTTAATCTCTTCTTACCAGCACAGGAAAATCTAAAGGGTGGAGGAAGATTGCAAGGCACAACACTGTAGGTACGACTCCCGTGCTCTGTATTCTAAGTGGCTTCATAGGGGAGATAGTAGCATCCTGGGAAGATCGCTGCTTTTTTGTTTTTGTTTTTGTTTTTGTTTTGCAGTGGCAAGGAGGAGGGCAGGGCAGCTAGGAAATGATGACACCCGCTGCTTTATATATGTGTGTGGTGTGTGAATCACTATGTAGCTACGAGGCATTGATAATCAGTGTTCATTGTGCTCCTGCAGGTCAGTGGGAGAGTATTTGAGATAGCAAGATGGCTCCCATCATGGGATTATGAAGACTGCTTCAGGCCTTGTTCTGTATGCTAGTAATTCCCACCTCTTTGTAAACCACCCTCTTCTGACACCCCTTGGCAATTGTATCTTTCTGGGAAGCCCACTTGCATCAAAAATACTGTTATTTTCATGACCAGAATGCAAATCATTCCTATGCATTCCCGGGTAGGTGGAATCTCTGAGGCTTGCAATTACCAAAGTTATGAAAACAGCCTCTTTTTAAGATTTCCATAGAGTATGTGCTGCACAGGGAGAAGAAAATGCTTTGTGGAAATTGGACATTAAAATTGCCTTGAAAATACATTTATAATTGCATATAAAACAAAATGTGCATGTGAGCTGTGTGATTTTATTTTTAATTATCTGTATTTTAGTAAACATTCCACTAAGATTTCAAGAAATAAAATCCCAGGGCCTCATAAATGAATAAATAAAATATGAAGCATAATAAAATCAGATGATATAATGCACATGAAAAATGGGACAAGAGGAATATAAATAGAAAATATATATGGTCTTGTAAGACTAACATTGTGCTCCTTTATGAAATAAATATCTCTAGAATATTATAAACAAACAAGTTTTAAAATTTAGAAATGCAGTCTATTATTTTATCTTAGGTTTTATGTCTAAACATTAATGTATTTATATTTGTTTTTGTTTTTATTAATCCACTGAAACAGCCTTCAGCTAATTCCCACAACCTAAATGTAGTCCACAGATGCTATCTTTTTATAAGGAAACACATAAATTTATATTTCGTGATGTAGCTTTATTATTTTCAATGAGAAGAGTTTTATTGTATTAGATTTTTCCATTCCCATGTAACAAAACAGTCTCAAAATCGATAACATAACAGCCCAAATAACAAATAACATGTAGAAAAGTAGGTCACTCTGCATTAATTCATAGAGAAAATAGGTCTGCTCAAACAGGTCTGAGAGGCGTAATTAGTGTTAGTCACTGCTTTAATGCTGAAAGAGCTTGCGACTGGTACCCGTCCTCCTTTCCTTTCGTCTCTCACTTCTCAGATTCTTGTGTCAGCAAACACTGAAAAAGTGGGTAAAAGACCAGTTTCAGTAGTTCTGAGATGGCCAAGCGAAGGTCTGGGGTTAATGTGACTGAGTTTCTGAGACCTACCAAGGACTGGAATTTCCCCAGAGCATTGTGGGGAAGCCAGATTCCTCCCCCAAAACAGCAGAACTTCTGCTTCCCTTTCTTCATCTGAGGACACTTAACTCAAAATATAAAAACAGGAGGGCCATCTGACCACAGCTCCCATGTTTGTTGCTGACATTTATAAATCTATTATATATCAGTGTAACTGGCTTCCATTGTAATACTTCTCCACTAAGCTTGCCTTTGGCCCTGAGAGAATCATCCTGGCCATTTATGTTGGTGGTGGTGAAGTATTTTTATTTGTGGAGAATTTTGATGTGTAAATCAGCATTATCTAGGTCAGAGGTTGCAAACTTGTAGTTCCAAGATGTATTTTGTTTAAGTTGCATAGTATTTTCTTGAGTTATTTTTCAACCATGAAAAGTCAGATTTCATGATAAAAATATCCAGATTTCTGGTACAAATCAGAAAGTCTGACAACAATGGGCTCCTATTCCTTCATGGCAACAGACGGCTGGAATTTAGTAGTGACAGTACTCATTAAATTCATACCTAAGTGTGTGGTTTCTGGTGTCCCTGATTTATAACAGCTTGCCTGTCACTCCTTTCTGTTGCTTGCCTTTTGTTTTTGGGCCAATGATTCTCAAAACTGGCTGCATATTAGAGTCACCTGGGGAAATTTTAGATCTTGTCTATAGCCCTGAACTGTGGGGTATTTTAACAGCTTCTCAGATGATTCTAATGTGTGGCCATATTAGAATAGAATAGAAAGTGGGCACTGATCATTTTCTCGTGAGGTTCCCAATTCACTCATTGCTTGACCTTGTGATCTCCATTAAGGAAACTGCAAGTTTCTTGGTTCCTTTAAGGAGAATTGATCTAATTTTCTCTTTAAATTTTGTGGTGCTGTAGGGATTCATTGGGGCTGATGATATTCACAGATTGGTGCTGCTGGTAGGAGATAGATCAAGGATCTTGTCTTTAAGCAGTTGTGAATTCTGGAGATCACATTCATATCCAAAGATCAATTCTTTGGATTTTCCTCTCTTACAAAGCACACTTTGGAGAGCTGTGGTTTGCTTCCTGACATCCCTTTCTCCCTCCTTCCCCAGTCACCTGCCCAAGGCTGTGCCAGGTGGGGACTTTTTGGCTGAGGAAGGAGGAATGCATCTGTGGAGTATGTCATGAGATCAACTTTTTTAATGCCCATAAAAAGACAGGATGTCAATTTAAAGCCTCCTTTGTCACAAGCATTTTCAATCTTGCAGTGATTTATGAAATACTGTAAATTGCAATCATGCCGGTCCATAACATCCTGGCAGCTACTTCAATAGCAAAACTTTCATTGAAAAATATGATCTATAGGCAGAATTTAAGTTTCAGAAAGGGAGTGTTGTTTAATAGGCAGGTGCTATTATCATGCACTTACTGACAAGGGAAAGTTTTCTCAGTACGAAATGTTCTTTCCCACCCACACGGCTCCCTGTGCAAAGTATGGTGAAGGTAATTCTGCCTTGCAGTTTTCTGTGCATCTTATGAGCAAGGAAGAGTTCAAGGAGGATATGTCAAAAAGAAAAGGCAAGAGAAGAATGGAAACTTTCATTTGCAGTGAGCCATCCTACATTCTCCTCACTGTTCTCTAGATTTTTGTCTGCAGACAGAGAGTCCCTGAAATCCTGTGGGAGAAGACAGAAAGCTGTGTGGAACAGTCAGGATGGGCCAATTTGATGTGTAATGGACCGGGATATTTAGGGTTAAAAAAATGTGTGTGTGTGTGTGTGTGTGTGTGTGTGTGTGTGTGTGTGAAGTAGGAAGAGAAAGAAGAGAGGGAGAGAGAAAGGAAAAGACAGGGAGAGAGGAGTAGGGGAGATGGGAAGGGGACAGGAAATAATTTGGGACTGTGTTCCAACTGGTTCTTGTACAAAAACTGTCGTATTAAAATACAGTGACTTGTTCAAACCTTGTTGACAGAACCATACTTTTAGATTCTCAGAAGAAACTGAGAAAGACACAGAAGAAACATTTAGGATTCCTAAACTGCTTTTTGGACAAGGATTTGCTATCACCTTAGATTTAGGTATTGCCAGATTCTAGAGAACTTTACCTCAGCAGGGATCGGGTGGTGGGGGTGGGGGGCTAACACCTCAGCTCAAAATTTTAAAATAAGATGTTGCTGCTTGCAGGACTTGCATCAGAGAAAAGAAGGAAAGGGCTCACCAGCCAAGGACCGGGAGATGCCTCATCCCAATTTTTTAACACATGGAGGTGATGAAGCAGCAGGTGGGTTCCAGAACCCAGAGGGGGATCTCGCAGGACCAGCTAAGAGGCTCTTTGGTTTCACACAGGATGGAAATCAAATGTAAGGCCGCAGGAAGTGAAAGCAGAGCTTATTGGATATATGTATATCCATCTCTATCTTTATCACTATCGCTATAGCTATATCTATCTATCTATATGGAGAGACAGAGAGAGATACAGATGGAGCGTCCAGGAGACCTGGAAAGGAAAAGAGAGAGTCTTTTCTTTGCTTGGGACCCGGGGTTTTTATTAACGATTGTGGTCTGGTACACGTGTCCTCTTAGGCATCCAGAAACTGGTTACAAGGACAGGGTCTAGATGTCCATCATAAGTCACTTACAGCCTGAAGCCAAGGGTCTTGGTGTCGATATGTCCAGTGCCAGTAATCTGGAATAGTCACATGATGACTCTGCTGTGTCATTCCTTAGATATTATCTGTTGTGCTGAAAGACTCCAAAGGTATCATTAACTCTTTGTCCCTTACAAGGAGGGCATACATGAAGGCATGTGTAGGGCAGGGGTGCAGGTCCTAGCAAGAATAAAAGCTGGAAGAGAAGCAAAGGGAAAAACACAGCTTTTTCTCTTATGGGGTGCCTTCAGTTTTCTTGTCTCAGTGACAGACATTCTCTTTTATTCAGTGTACACTTCAGGCTTTGCTTCGTGGTCAGTTGGGGAGAAGGGGCTTCATAATACGCAGGTAGCTAAAGGAGGCAAAGAGACACTTAACAGGGAAGGGAAGATGAACTTATAAGTCAACTTATAAGTTGACTTCCAAAACCTTTTTGAAAAGGGCTATATTTGAAAGGAGTACTGGTAATATACATTTGAAAAGAGGTCAAATACACTTGTGAAAATACACTGAGGCACATTATTTGTCCTGGAGAACAAAAAAGCTTATGACTTTGAAATTTTATAATGGGGTCATGATTGCACTAGGGAGTAAAATCTTGAGGACAGTTTTGGCTGGGTGACTTTTTAACAGGGCAAGAAATTTCTAGATTGGGGTGGGGCTGATTTCTTCTCATATCCTATCTTGATCACCTTATTATTCCTTTCAGATAGGCTGGCCCAGAGTAGGGTGCTCAAAGAACACCTGTTGATAAAAGGTGTTGTTTCCCTTATGGTCAGAAAGAAATTAGACTTAATCAGCATTTTGAAAGCACTTAATTATTTGGTGCAAACCACTGGGGAGATCAGTTTTCTTATCACCTCTGATAATGTTCAACTTCATAGGAGTCCTGTGCTTCCAGAGAAAATAGTGACAGTTAAGAAATCCCACCACACATTTGTGTTTCAGAAACAGGTAACTGTTCTCAAAGAAAAAATTGGACCATATCGAGTTAAACAGTCCAGGAAGACTTTATTCAAGACTATTGCAACCAATTTCTGTACATTGATTTTACATCCTGCAACGTTGCTGAATTCATGTATCAGCTCTAGCAGTTTTCTGGTGGAGTCTTTTGGGTTTTCCATGTAGAGTATCATGTCATCTGTGAAGAGTGAAAGTTTGACTTTTTCTTTGCCAGTTTGTATGCCTTTTATTTCTTTTTGTTGTCTGATCGCTGAGGCCAGGACTTCCAGTACTGTGTTGAACAGCAGTGGTGAAAGTGGACATCCCTGTTGAGTTCCTGATCTCAGGGGGAAAGCTCTGTTTTTCCCCATTAAGGATGACATTAGTGGTGGATCTTTCTTATATGGCTTTTATGATGTTGAGTTATGTTCTTCCTATCCCTACCTTCTTGAGGGTTTTATCAAGAAAGGATACAGTATTTTGTCAAATGCTTTTTCTGTATCTATTGAGAGGATCATATGGTTCTTATCCTTTCTTTTATTATAATGTAGTATATCACATTGATTGATTTGCAAATATTGAACCACCACTGCAGTCCAGGAATAATCCCACTTGATTGTAATGAGTAATTTTTTTAATGTTCTGCTGGATTCGATTTCCTAATATCTTGTTGAGAATTTTTGCATCCATGCTCCTCAGGGATATTGGCCTATAATTCTCCTTTTTAGTACGGTCTTTTGTCTGGTTTTGGACTCAAAGTGATGCTGGCCTTGTAGAATGGGTTTGGAAGTTTTCCTTCCATTTCTATTTTTTGTAACAGTCAGAAGAATAGATAATAACTCTTCTTTAAATGTCTGGTAGATTTCCCCTGGGAAGCCATCTGGCATAGGACTCTTGTTTGTTGGGAGATTTTTGATAACTGAAAATTGGTTGCATTTCTTTTTTTTTTTTTTAATTTTTAATGTTTATTTATTTTCAAGAGAGAGCCAGAGTGTAAGTGAGGGAGGGGCAGAGAGAGAGGGAGACACAGAATCTGAAGCAGGCTCCAGGCTCGCAGCTGTCAGCACAGAGCCTGACGTGGGGCTCGAACTCAAGAACCACGAGATCATGACCTAAGCTGAAGTTGGACACTTAACCAACTGACTCACCCAGGTGCCCCTTGGTTGCATTTCTATACACCAATAATAAAGCAGCAGGAAGAGAAATCTAGGAATTGGTCCCATTTACAATTGTACTAAAACTCATAAGATACGTAGGAATAAACCTAACCAAAGAGGTAAAAGATCTATATGCTGAAAACTATAGAAACCTCATGAAAGAAATTGAAGAAGGAACAGAGATATGGAAAAATATTCCATGCTCATGGATTGGAAGAACAAATATTGTTAAAATGTCAATACTACTGAAAGCAATCTATACACTTAATGCAATCTTTATCAAAATAACATCAACATTCTAGCTTCACAGAGCTAGAACAAACAATTCTAAAATTTGTATGGAACCAGAAAAGGCTCCAAAATAGCCAAAGTAATGTTGAAAAAGAAAACCAAAGCTGGAGGCATCACAATTCTGGTCTTCAAGCTGTTTTACAAAGCTGTAATCATTAAGACAGTATGATATTGGCACAAAAATAGACTCATAGATAATTGAGCAGAATAGAGAACCTAGAAATGGGCCTACAAATATATGGCCAATTAATATTTGACAAAGCAGAAAAGAGCATCCAATGGTAAAAAGACCGTCTCTTCAGCAAATGGTGCTGGAAATACTGGACAGTGGCAGGCAGAAGAATGAAACTGGCCCACTTTCTTACACCATACACAAAAATAAACTCAAAATGGGTGAAAGACCTCAATGTAATACAGGAAGCCATCAAAATCCTAGAGGAGAAAACAGGCCAGTACCCTCTTTGACCTTGGCTGCAGCAACTGATTAACAGACCTGTCTCTGGAGGCAAGGGGACCAAAAGCAAAAATGAATTATTGGGACCTCATCAAGATAAAAAGCTTCTGCACAGCAACAAAACTAAAAGGCAACCAAAGGAGTGGGAGAAGATATTTGCAAGTGACATATCGGATAAAGGGTTAGTACTGAAAATTTATAAAGAACTTACCAAACTCAACACCCAAAAAACAAATAATCCAGTGAAAAAATGGGCAGAAGACATGAATAGACACTTTTCTAAAGAATACATCCAGGTCACTAAGAGACACATGAAAAGATGCTCAATATCACCCATCATCAGGGAAATACAAATCAAAACCACAATGAGATACTACCTCACACCTGTCAGAATGGCTAAAATTAACAACTCAGGAAACAATAGATGTTGGTGAGGATGCAGAGAAAAGAGAACTCTTTTTCATTGCTGGTGGGAATGCAAACTGGTGCAGCCACTCTGGAAAACAGCATGGAGGTTCCTCAAAAAATTAAAAATAGAATTAACCATACGACCCAACAATTGCATTAGTAGGTATTTATCCAAAGGATACAAAAGTGCTGATTCAAAGGGGCACACGCACCCTAATGTTTATAGCAGCACTATTGACAATAGCCAAACTATGGAAAGACCCCAAATGTCCATGAATGGATAAAGAACAATGAAATATTACTCAATGATCAAAAAGAATGAAATCTTGCCATTAGCAACAACGTGGATGGAGCTAGAATGTATTATGCTAAGTGAAATAAGTCAGTCAAAGAAAGACAGATACCATATGATTTCACTCATATGTGGAATTTAAGAAGCAAAACAGATGAACATAGGGGAAGGGAAGGAAAAATAAGATAAAAACAGAGAGGGAGACAAACCATAAGAGACTTTTAAATACAGAGAACTGAGGGCTGCTGGAGGGGAGGTGGGGAGGGGATGGACTAAATGGGTGATGGGCATGAAGGAGGGCACTTGTTGGGATGAGTACTGGGTGTTTTATGTAAGTGATGAATCACAGGGTTCTACTTCTGACACCAATACTACAATATGTTAACTAACTTGATTTTAAAGTAAATAAATTATTACTCTTAAAAAAAAGACTACTGCAACAGGGGTCAGGAATATTGCAATCAGTGAGAGAGATTGAACTCATCTCTGATACAACAGGGGCAGATGGGAATTATAGCCAGTAGGCAGGCGAAAAGGTCAAGTGGATGGAAAACTACTGGGAGGAATTTGGTTAGCTATGGGGTGGGGAGATTCTTGCTAAACTGGTTTGGCAGTATTCTTGTGAAACTGGGTCAGGAGGCCAAGCAGGAGACCTAGTTAAGAAGAGTGCTCAGAGAAGTCTAAAGATCAGTTGAGGAAGGAGTCCTTGGCACCACAAAGGACCATCTTGCCCTTGTTTTTTCTGAGATATACCCACCCCATCCTTCATCATGACTCCTTGACGACTGGCAGATGACTCTCTTGTTGATCTGCCACAATGAAACCCCACACTCCTTCCTTTGCTTTTGAGACATTCCTCATTAATAAATCTCCTTCTGAAGAAAATCATCCCCTTAGCTGGTTGGTTCAGATTGTTTTTCACATTTGGGATACTGCCTCATGGGTTGGAGTAGAACTCTTGCTTTGGAAACCTGTTTACTCCACCCAGGTAGCTCACCCTCTTGGAGCTCTTTGTGCTCAATTTCTATTGGCAATGAGGGACTGGTGGTGAGTCAGACTCTTGCCTTTGCAAACGTGAATCCTAAATAATGTCTTTTGCATATAAAATGGTCTTTGAGATTTTCAAAGTGCCCTGGAAAATCACAAAGAATTTGTTCTTTCACTTTCTAAAGGAGAGATGCTAGAAATAATTAGGTTTATTTGATTTGTTACTATGGATGAATTGCATGGGAAGAGAGGTCAAATCAGATGAGATACTTACTTTCTCTAGGTTAAATTTGTGAGGGTAAAATGTTAATAATACAAATAGTTCAGAAATTGTGTGCTGTTGGAAAAGTTCCCAGAGAATTGTCAGTGCCCTTGCTGTCTGTGGTGTTTCTATTTATCAGAGTCCTGGGATGTGTTGCTTGATAATAGATGATGACAACGGAGTGTTATCAATCATAATTTTAATTATTTTTTAATGGTAAATGATGAGGTTTTGGAGTGATGGTGGGGTCTGGAGCTGACGGCCAAGAAAGAATTCTTAAAGACTTCTTTAGTGAATAAAAGTGCTTTTATTAAAGCACAGGGACAAGACCCATGGGCAAGAAGAGCTGCCTTGGGACATAGAGGAGAGACTGATTATATACTTGGGGGTTGGGGGAGGTAAAGTCAAAGGCAAGTTTCCAAAGAGATTTTCCTATGCTAAAGAAGACTCCCAGGATACTGGAGGCCTAGCTATTGTCAAGCTAAGGTTGTTTTTCAGGCTAGCAAAACATTAACATTAAGACAGTGAGTTCCTGGAGAAACGTTTTGCTCTGCCAGCCTCAGGTAGTTGTCAATGGGCTGCAGGTTAGAAGGAAATTTAATTTTATCTGCCATTTCCTTCTGCTTCTGTTTTCCACATCAGTAACTTGTTTGCAACTTACACTGTGGGTGATAAAAGTATGTATTCCTCTGATGAGATATAATATTTCATCCTCCCAACACCACTAGATCACTTAAACTATAAGTTTTCATACATATATACGAACTCTGAATAAAGGTCAAATGACAACTACATATCAAGCACTGTGCTAGGCACTAACGAACAATGGGATGGACAAGTTTATATTCTGTTGGTGAACACAGACAAGACACAAGTGATCAAAGAATAAATGAGAGTTACAGATAATGATTTTTTATGATGAAAACACAGGGTGATGTGATGAAGAATAGGAGGAATGGTCAAGGAAATCATGGAAGACTTACTTGGGAGGTGGCCGAGGTTGAGACTGGAAGATTATTGTCCAGCCAGCCACACAGACAGCTGGGAGAAGAGCATTTCCATCTTCCTCTGATCTCTGCCAGGCCCACATGCTGTGTTAAACAATGCTTTCCATTTGCTCAGTAAAATTTTTTTTGCTTAATGTGGCAAGGAGGTCACTTTTAAGAATGCATTTACTTTCTCACCAGCTTTGTCTACTGATCAAGAGCTAGTTGTATTTTCGCCACCGAAATTTGTTTATACTGGTTGTGTTATTTCAATTATGCAAACTGATGAAATGTGATTTTGCAAAGAGAGTCACTTTTATGGAAATTAACTTCAATGTTGTGGAAAAACTTTTAAAAATGCAACTTGCTAAGATTTGCTATCAAGTCAGGTGGAGGCAAGACAGCCATCAGAGTTGGAGAAAAATTATAAAAATATGGAAGTATTTTGGACTTAGATTGCTTCACAACAGTCTTTATGTTTTCTCACCAATTAAAGAAATTGAAACTGAAAATACTTGACAGTGTGGTACATAAAGACAGATGATGCAGAGCTATAAAAAGTGGACCGACAACCAAAATGAATTAATCTTGGCTCTTTATCAAATGACTGGTGGAGGAGTGTACGTTTATGTTTTAGGTTAAAACAAAATGTTTATTTCTTATGTTTTACCACTTTAACTTATTTTTTCTTATACTGACCAGCCCAATGACCTGATTAGGAAAATAAAAAACCAAAATATTATTTTCCTCACAAGAATGAGATCATGCTAGGGGCGCCTGGGTGGCTCAGTTGGTTGAGTGTCCGACTTCAGCTCAGGTCATGATCCCGTGGTTTGTGAGTTCGAGCCCTGCCTTGGGCTCTGTGCTGACAGCTCAGAGCCTGGAGCCTGCTTCAGAATCTGTGTCTTCCTCTCTCTCTGCCCCTCCCCCACTTGACTCTGTCTCTGTCTCTCTCTGTCAAAAATAAATAAACATGTAAAAAGTTTAAAATAAAAAGAATGAGATCGTGCTAGTCGTTTCGTTTTGTAACCTTTTTTTTCCTATTTAATATATTATTACCGATATATAATTTTAGGTGCTATCAGATTTCATTAGGTGAATGGATCATAATTTCTATTAGCGATTTGTAATGGTCAGATATTTAAGGGATTTGAACGACTTACTACAATGATTGGCCTCATACACACATATTTGCACAAATATTTAACAATTTTCTTAGAATAGTTTCCTAGGAGGTAAATTTCTGGCTGAAAGCCTGACACATTTTTAAGAGCTTTGATGTAGGCGATTACCCTCCAGTAAGGTGGACAGTCACATGTCTTTTTGGAGTGAAATATTTCTGAAATTCCCTGAATGTTTCTGAGGCAATTTGCTAATCAAACAGTAGAGTCTGCTGTTTAGGGCATGTGTGTATATACGGACACTGAATTCAGGCTCCTTGAAAGACAGAATGAAGAAAACATAACAGTGAAACATAGAACAATAAAACATAGCAAAGCAGCCAGTACATACCCAGCAAAGCCACCGTCTGGTGAAAAGCCTGCTTTTGTCGGTTAAAGCCTTTCTTTTGAGTGACAAATAACATGTAATAGAATCTGGACGATTTTTGTCATCGTGGTCCTCCCACCCTCTTCTCTGAAGGTACTTATTGGCTACCCGCACCTTTTAATTTAAAGGCTGCCCATCAGAGAATAGGCGCAACCTTGCTTGAAGGAGTAATCTTCTTTGTCAGCACACTTTTTTCCATGATGGCTCTCTTTTCCATGATGTCTGTATACAATTTGTTACTTCTTTTTCTTCAGTCTACTGTGTGGTCACTTTAAATGGCATTCTTTAAAACATCCCTTAGAGACAACCCTAGAGGAAAATAATTGCATTAGTTACAAACAATCAGACGCAGCACAGGCCCCAAACGATACACCAGTCAGATTTCACACCTTTTCCTCACATAGCTGTCCCTGGGTGTCTTTCGAGCTGATAATTAGGTTTCCAGGGTTTTTCTTCCTCATTAATGGCCCTGGTACTGTCAAAACCCCCATTGAGAGTGAGATTTATTTAAGGTAGACATTAAATTCCAACACAGAAGAGCCAGGAATTCCCGCCATATCATCCAGTGTTAACGGTATCTCTTGCCACTCTGTGCCCTGTAATGGTTTAATAAGGGCCTCTTTCTTGTTCAAAATTCAAATAGCAACTTCCAGATTTAAAATTCTCCATGTCAATTATAATTAATTTCTTCTTTACTTACTCTGTAGCTTTGGAAATAAGTGCTGGCTCATCTTCTGGAGCAGATCTCTTAAGCATCATGGAGAAGGAAGCATCAAAAGCTCTCTTCTTTCTAGTGTGGGAAAGCTGACCCAGAAATGGAGCTTTGAGAATAATGTGATGTAGGTGGGTAGAGAGGCGGGCATGATGTTCTGTGGAAACACAGAGAAAGAAGTGACCTAATTCCTTCTCAGATAATCAGAGCAGGCTCTACTGAGGAGGTAACTTGGTGACCGGGGCCTTGAAAATGGGTAAGGTATAGCTAGGCAGAGAAGATGGGCAGAAGGGACATTGCAGAAGGAGGAGGACAGGGTATATTTGCGGAAGTCCAATAGAGAATAGGGGTATTTAAGCAGACAAAGCAGGGCTGTTTGCAAAGTGACCTGAGAGCACCAGGCAGGATTCTGTCTGCAAGCTTTTTGCCCTTACTGCCTCTATCACCTGCTGTTACCTTCATTAAATAGTCATTTAAAAAATGGCAAAGTCTTTCTTGTTTTCAAAAATCTATTAAAAAGAGAACAATGCTGGGAGAAAGGAAGAATAGTGGAGTCTCCTGCAGGGACCCAGATTCTGCTCTAGTTGCTTTACAGGTACTATCCCATTCAGTTCTCAGCCGACCCCATGGGGCTCATCTTGCTTACCACCATGGGTTTCTGGATAAGGAAGCAGAGGAGTGCTTTGTGAGTGGTCGTCAAAGGCCACGTCCCTGGCAGCTCTCCTAGGCTTTCCAGTGACTGAGCAAGGCATCGGCAGGGAGGGGGGCACCTTGATGGGGGCGGTGTGGTCAGGCACCAGGGCTTCGGGGACGCATATGATGGCAGTGATGGTATCCTCCTCTGCAGAGTGGATGCCTGGATATGGGATATGGAGGCAAATAGAGGAGAGGTAGAAGGAAACTGAAAGAACTTGTTACCATTTTCCCAAGTACACTTAGAAATTGGGGTGCCTGGGTGGCTCAGTCGGCTGAACATCTTGACTTTGGCTCAGGTTATAATCTCGCAGTTTGTGAGTTTGAGCCCTGCGTTGGGCTCTGTGCTGAGAGCTCAGAGCCTGGAGCCTTCTTCGGATTCTGTATCTCCCTCTCTCTCTGCCCCTCCCCTGCTCATGCTGTGTCTCTCCCTCTCTCTCAAAAATAAATAAACATAAAAAAATAAAAAGAAGAAATTTATCTCTCATTCATTTAATAAATACTTATTGAACATCTACTATCAGGCAGGTGATGAGCCAGGCACTAGGGTGACAAGGACATGCTGAGGCAGGACTCTTGTACCTGTGGATTCATATTCTCGTGAAGCTGAACATAGATGCATTAGAATTTACTATAGAAATGCTCAAATGGAGGTGCAAAGTGTTGAGGTGATTGATCTGCTTGAAAGAGTCAGGGGAATCCATTGAGATGGATCTTCAAGGATCACCAGGAAATTTGCTGTATGGAGAATGATGTGGTCTTTGTGCCTGAAAGCGGGTGAGGAGGCATAGGAGGAAATAAAGCTGGGGACCAAGATGGGGGCCAGATCGTGAACTCCTTAGGAGTCCTTATGAGGAGCGAACTTATTCCTGGCAGGTCTCTAAGGAGGGAGCGATGTGATAGTAACCCTGTGATTTGGAGATGATTTGGAGGACGGAGTGAGAGCAGACGAGATTAGAGGCAAGGATGTTACAGTGGTCATGGAGAAATGATGAGGATCAGCAGCAGTTGGAAAAGGGAAAAGGGTATGGAATTCCTTTATTTATTTATTTATTTATTTATTTAGGAATTCCTTTATCTTTTAGAAAATTATAAAAGCAATTCATGCTCACTGTACAAAATTCAAACAAATACATACATGTTAAATAAAAAATGGAAGTCCATTTCTCCCATAAAAATAACCCCAAATAACTGGTATGAATCCTTTCCAGATAGTGTGCTTTTCCTGTGTGTGCACGCATGTGCACACACACACACACACACACATCTTTACATGCACATGTATGCACTCACTGTTTGTATGAGTCAGACATGGAACCTGTCCTCATGGAGCTTACAGATGGCCACTAGGCTCCCAGCCATATGAGCCGGAGGGTCAGACAGTTATTTGGGAATCGTAGGTATTTAAAGTATAGAGAACAAATAGATAAGCAGGGAGTTCATATTGGGAGAAGGGAAGAGGGCCAAAGAGAGAAACCTGAGGAATATTAAATGTAAGGGCTGGGCAAGGAAAGACAAGACTTCAGGGAGAGACTAGAGACTTGGAAGAACGTCAGGAAAATGAGATACTATTTATGTTCAAAGAAAAATAATTTCTAAAGTGGGGAGGGCATGTTCATTAGTGTTAAATACTGCTGAATGGTCAAGTCCATTAAAGATTAGAGAGTGTTGGGGCACCTGGGTGGCTCAGTCAGTTAAGCGTCCAACTTTGGCTCAGGTCACGATAATTACGGTTCATGGGTTTGAGTCCCATGTTGGGCTCTGTGCTGACAGCTCGGAGCCTGGATCCTGCTTCAGATTCTGTGTCTTCCTCAAATCTTCCCTCTCCTGTTGTGATTGTCCTAGTTCCAGCCTTCATCATCCATGGCCTGGGTGACCGCTATAGCTTGAAGCTGGGCTGCTGGCTCCTGACTGATTCTCCATGTTGCTGCCAGCATCACTTCTTCTGAAATGGAACCATGCCAGTCCTCTTCTAAAAACTCCCCAGTTGTAGTCCCCAGGAGCTACAAGATGAGATCCAACCTCTTCGAATGGTGTGGCCATCCTCAGCCCTCATCCTCCTCCCCACTACTTCAACACCCTTTAAGCTTCCATGGTGTTGAATGGTTTCTACTTCTCTGAAGACATCATGAGCTTTCACACCTTTGTCTTTGTAATATGATGTCTGTTAGGAACGCTCTCCTCCTTTATCTGCCTAGCCAATGCCTAATGCCCCTTCAAAACCCACCTCAGATGGCACCTCCTCTGGGAGGCCATGTCTCAGCCCCCCTTCCTTTCCAGTTTATTACTGCAAATTCCTCGAAGGCAAGACATGCATCTTATTCATTTCTGTGTTTTCAGCACTTGGTATATAGTACCCCTGCTACAGTGAGATGCTCAAGAAATGTACTGAGATTGAATAATTGTCCTCCAAATAGTATAAAAACTATTAAGTGGTGTCTTTAAAACAAGCTTCTCAGAGAAGTAGAATTGCCACTTTTCAGATTTTTCAGATAAGGAAATTGAGACAGAAAGGGGTTTTTAACTCTAACAAAATAAAAACTAGAGGGGAAGTTAAAGATCATCTAGTTAAGCCCTCTCATTTAGCAAATGAATAACTTCAAGTTCAAGAGACTTGAGGGCTTGTCCCTGATAAGTCAGGGAGCCAAAGATCCAGCTACAGATTAGAATCCAGTCCTCTGGTTCTCACCTGGGTGTTTTTCCATCAGCTACTTGCCTGTACTTTCATGTTGGGGCTGGTCTGCTGGCCAGGCTCCCAGGTATACCCCTTTGCTTCTGGAAAGCCAGGCTGACAAAGTTGATAAATTATTAGTTCACTTTGATAGTGGTGGAAAATGGGTCTGTTAAGCTTATAGGATCTGGAGAAACTGCAGTTTATGAGGGAAATGAGTCCCTTTTACCTGTCAAAGCCTAGCTAGAAAAAGAAAGTCGTGCTAGGTATTTCAAACACAGGGGATTAAATATAGGGAATTGGATATATGCATACTGGAAGTCTGGAGGAGCAAAAGGATGACAGAGCAACTTCAAGATTAGGGACTTTAGGAAGAAGCTATTGTCCTTGAGAACAGGGGAACAGAAGAGAACTAGTGGTATTGCCAGAGCCTGGGGCTTAGAGGAGGGGCCCATGGGCTGACTGGTCTCTGGACTCTCAGGGGTTTGGTGATTGGGCCTCCAGTGAGGGGTTGCTGTGTAGCTGGTGCTCAGATCTTGAGATACCTCCATCTGGTGTTTGGAGGATGTGGAGATACCTCAACATCTGGAAGGTGTCTGGACTGCTGAGGAGGGGTGTGGCCTGGGGGGCAAGGGATACTAGGGTGTTTGGTCCTGAGGCGGGTGACAGACACCAGCAGAGGCTGCACCTGCCCACTGTTGAAGGGATGTGGGCTCTGCTGGAAACGGGAGAGTGTATTTTCTCCCCTCCTCTCCAGGAGGTACAAGGACCTTTGGAGTTTTGTTTCTTCACTGCCACTCCTTCTGTAAAAGAAATAATTGTTCTTACTTAAACCTCCTTGGCAACCAAAAAGGATAATCAAAGATAATAAACTTAATGAATTTCTGTTCCAAGTGAGGAGTTGAACTTTTTAAAAATTGGTGAATGCCAGACATTTTCTGTTGCTCACAGCCTGATGTTAGACTTGTCAGCATTTACTTATGACTCAGTGCAGTAGATTATCTAATACCAGAATTGCCACTATAGTGGAATATCTGACACCGTCATTATCATCTCTCTGTTCACAGGTTTTACAAGAAGAATCTCTCAATCTCTCAGGGAGGGTATTTAAAAAAGCAACTTCACAATTAAGTGGGGGTAATTATTCCTTTAACAGCACTAGGACATGGTTTTCTGAAACGTGTATGTGTATTCTCTTTTGTTATGTTCACTTTTTTTTAAAGTTTCTCTGTAGTTTAATTAGTAGGTATAATTAATATCAGTATGTCTTAGTCTGTTTGGGCTACTGTAACAAAAATACCATGGACTGGGTGGCCGTCTAAACAACAAAAATTTATTTCTCACAGTTCTGGAGACTGGAAGTCCAAGATCAAGGCACCAGCAGATTCACTGTGTCCTCACAGCAGAAGGGGGCCAGGGAGCCCTCTGGTGTCTCCTTTATGAAGGCACTAATCTCATTCATGAGGGCTCCACCCTCATGACCTAATCACCTCTCAATTGCCCCACTTCAAATGCCATCCTACTGGGGATTAGGATTCAATATATGAATTTTTCGGGAGACACAAACGTTCCACCAGCACAGTACATAATGTGCACATAGTTATGCACACAACTTGACATATGTGTAGAATTATAAGAACCTCACCACAATTGAGATAGTGAGCATATCCATCATTCTTACAAGATGCCTCATATCCCTTTACAGTTTCTTGTCCTACACCTATTCCCTGTCTCCAGGCAACCACCGATCTGCTCTCTGTCACTATTACATAGTCACATGTTCAATTTTATAAACAAGGAGAAAAACAGTCCAGTGAGTCAGGGAAAGCCAGTTGCTTACCCAAACACTCATTGCCACCTTTTCCGTTGAAGTGAATCCTGATTTATATCATGGAGAACAATGTAATCTCTAGAAGATGCTTTCCCAGCCTTACTTGCAGCTAAGTATTGCTGTATAACTGAGATATTGACAATGAGATGTAAACAGGGGTGTTCTATGAAATTTCTGGAAAGACTGCTTAAAGGGGGCTAATGTGCCTGGGAGATGGCCTTTCCACCTTTCTCCCATTCCCTTCCTGCTGTGTGGGTGCATTTGTAATATGATGTAATGCATCTTGGACTATGAGGTGACCTTGACAATGGAGCAGAGATGACCCTGAATTCCTGATGTCACTATGATGCTTTTATTCCAAAACTGCACTGTCTACATCTGGACTTTTCCATGAAACTGTCATAAACTTCTACTTAGGCAACTCTTACTTTGCTTTTATTTGTGTATGCACTTGGCCCTGTCCTAACAGAAACATTCCTACTTCTATACTTGCTTTCTCAGAGAAGTCATAACAATGCCACCTGCTTTTATTTCCATTTGAATTATATACCTGATATAAACCCTCTTTAAACATTCATGTTTCAGTTAGCTTTGACAGGGAATCGGTCACTTGGCTGGGGTCAAGCCAATTTCCTCACAAACATTAGCAAGCAAGTTGTTACAACAACTTGATTCCTGAGGCTGTGACACATCAAATCCTCTGACAGAATAAACTGTTATACATTAAGTAGCTTTTTACCTTAAGGGAATTTCATGATGCATGTTGCCTTCAAAACTATTAAGGGGGGCCAGGGAGAATCCTTCTGACACCCTTTCTCAACATAGAAAAAGAAAGAATATAGAAACTCCAGTGCTATGTGGGGGAAGAAAAGTGTCATTAGGACTAGAGATAAATCGCCCAGAGACCATTTCCTTCTTGATATTGATGTAGTATGTTTCCATCACTGCCCTGGCTTAGTGTACAATGTCAGTTATCTTATATGTGTGAGAAGTAGAGTCTTCATGTTGCACTAGCCACTAGGTGTAAGAACTCCGTGGAACACTGTAGTGTTCTTGGCATGCTTTTTTATGGACTGGGTTCCAGGACACATCCTTCTCACATGCCTCTAACAAGCTTCCCCTTGTAAGGCAATGTGGTTCGTGCTGTAAAATATAAACTTAATTAAGCTCTGTTAGGTGCTGCATTCCTTGTGAAAAAGGGAAAATGGATGAACCATAATAAAGAAGAATTGGCCTAGGCAAACATTTGTGCTATTTTTCACTGGCATTTCTGGAAATTAAGCTATTAAATCAGGAGAGCGGGTCAGACTGGTTTGATATTTATTTTTCATTCCTTGACGGCAAAATAAAAGGCTTAACTTATAATGACATAAAATCAACACCTACTGTGTTCCATTCATTAATTCTGGCGTTCTATCAAAAACATCTCCCAGGTTTGTCCAATATGATTTTTTTTCCCTTCATAAAAGCCTGAAACATATTAGTCATGATGCCATTATATTCTAGATGCTTTAAAAAGCCTTCCTCTCATCCCCTGCCTGGTACTTTTTAGTGAGAAAGCAAAGCTGGGTACATTAGAAAGTTTTGTGGCTTGTAAAAATGTTTTGGCATTTTTCCATAGACTTTGGTGGTCTCTTTCCAGTTCTCAGTATTTAAAGACTATTGTAAGCAGTTTACTAAAGGCATAAACAATTTGGATACTCTACAACATATTTAACTCAGACCTTCTTAGTTATTTTAGCTTAAACTTCACAGGGGTGTAAACAAATAATGTTTCCTAAAGTCATTATTTTCCAACTGGGCACATTTTTTTCTCTGCCATTAAAAAGTTTCTATATCTATTGGACTTGTCTTGTTCTCATAACATTTCTACCTTAGAAGATAAAGATATTTCAACTTGCTTTCCTTAATATTATGCAAAAATTCCTTTTACTTCCTTTACTCAGATCATATAATCGATGATCTTAAGAAGCGTAGAGACTGTTGGCTTGGTTTGGAGTGTCTGTTTTGGTTCAGGACTCCAGCTTCATCCTGTGATGCTGGTCTTTGGATGTCCATCGGCCCCATACGTTTTAGCTGGAAAGGCAGAGCAGCTGTGCTCATGGTTACCAGGAGCCTTGCTGGGTGAGGTGTGTGGGGACCTTGCTTGTTCATAATAGGACTTCAGAGGCAACAGTTGATCAAGTAAAGACTGGCTTACAGAGTCATGGGGCCTAAGGGAGAACTGTGCTTGGGTTACTGCAGCCTCCTTATGCCCAGAGCATACTCTCATGCGCACAGTCTTAGTGATTGTTTAAGAGGCAAATCTGATCACATTTCCAGCTCCCTTCAGGCTTCCTCACTGGTCTTGAGATAAAGTTAGATTCTTCTGTCATGGCTCACAGAGCTCTTTGTCTAACTCCATTTGTTTATCTCTCACTATTAAAAGTCCCTGCACTGGGCTCCATGCTCCTGTCAGACTGATGATGTCATTTCATATTCTTGGATGTGTCTTGCTAACTGACCCTGATGTTGACAACACCCAGTTAGTAGTACTTTGTTACAGCATCCCTAGGAAAGGAATACAGCATCCTGTTTGCCACGTGCTATTCAGAAACTTGGAAGGCATCATTCAGCAAAATGAATACTCTACCCTGAAGAGTATTCATGTTTTAGTGCAGAGTGATGGGCCATGAATCATAGACATGTGTGAGAAGGTAGTATGTGCTAAGGGAAAACAGTGTATAGAAGAATGAGAAGGGTTAGTAGTGGCGGGGAGTGGGGCAGTGTAGATGTCATTGAGAAAGTGACATTTGAGCAAAGACTTGAAGCTAATGAAGGAGTTATTCAAGGAGGGAGCATTGTTCTAGGCAAGGGGAAGAGCTGACGCCGAGTCCCCAGGGCCACGTGTGCCTGGGTGTTGGAGGAGAACTAAGGAATTCAGAATGGCGGGGCTTCTTGGGATGGGAGAGATGGTATACGTGGGTCCAGATTACATGGGACTTCTTAAACCCTTGTAAGTACTTTGGCTTTTACTCTGACTGAAAGCAGAAGCTGATGCGGGTTTTGGACAAAGGAATGATCTGATCTAATTTATGTTTTAAAAGGATCACTCTGGCTGCTGTGCATTAGGACAAGGATAGAGGCAAGGAGAATGATTATGAGCCTATTACAGTAATCCAGGTGAGAAATGGGCCTCACTTGGATCAGGGCAGGGGTAGTGAATGATTTAAGAAGTGGTCCAATTCTGTATAGGTTTTGAAGACAGAAGTCATAGGATTTGCTGACAAATAGGATACTGGAGTGTGTATAAAGAGAGGAGTCAGGGTGAATCAGTTAGTGGCTTGAGCAAATAAAAGGCTGCTGCTTTCTGTTATTTCTTATCTCCTCTTATTTTGCTGAGGACATTAAGAAATTTTGGGTGAAGTTGATTCCTTCTCTGATTGCAACCTTTCTATCAGTTTGCTTTTTTTTTTTTTTTTGATTGATTTGTTTGCTTTTGAATAGATATCTGCTTTCCATTTTCAAGATTTCCTACAATGTCCAGGAATCCTTGACTGTTCACATTGGTGAGTAGGGCACCAAAAGCCCATTTGGAATCTGTGTGCACAGGGTAAGTGGGGAGCGCTTGTTGACGGTAGCCTTCACTGTAGGGCGACCTTGTTGTGCCATTGGTTAGGGGACCCCAATGACAGACCACTTTTGTCTTTCCTATGCAGTTGTTGAGATTCCTTAGAAAAGACTCTTTGGGTCGTAGAGTTTGTCGGTCTGTGATTGGGATACTAAGTGGTTCAAAAGAGCAGGGGCTCTCCACGTTCAGTGTGAGGTGTGATTGTAGTAAGGTATCTCTGCCTTGGGTTGTGACATGTGTCTAGACACTAGTTTTACCTTCCTCAAGGGAAACGCTTTTAGCATCTTGCCATGATAGGTGATAGGCAGATTCTGGGTGGGGGGGAGGGGGCGGAGTGGAGGAGGTGGTCAATTCCCCTCTTAGCAGAGTTTTAATCCATGCGCTTGTGGTGAAACCATCTTTGCTTCTGCTTCCTGAGTTACCAGGGGCCATGGATTCAAGAGCCTTTAAGACGGTCAGCAATATTCATGGCATTGCGTTTTGGTTTTGCCCTTCTGCTGGTCGGGCGTGGGTTTTCTCCGTTCAGCTAAGTAATTTTCCATTTGTCAGTCTGCTTTCCAAATTCTGAAATTTCTCATTGGTGCCTTCTTTGTCACTCTCTTTGCCTTTGTGGGCTTGTGTGTTTATGTCTTTTATTTTAAAGCTTCTTTTACTTTCATTTTGGTGACTTTCGCTATCTTTAGCCAGGGTCCTCTTCTTCTCTTGAGTAGCCATTGTACATCCTTCAGTCCTCAGCTCAGAGGTCACTTCTGTCAGGTGGTCTTCATGTCTGAGCTGGGTGCTCTGTTACTGTGTTTCCATGGGTCTCTGTATTTCTCTATCACAGTTCTTTTTGCATAGCTTTGGAATTGCCTGATTCCCATCCATCCTGCCCAACAGACTATAATCTCGGTAAGGGCAGGGATGCTGTCTATCTTGCTCAACATTGTATCCCTTGAACCTGACATAGTGTTAGTATATAATAGGGGTTCAAAAAAACCTATTGACTCATTGGTCAAATAACCCTTAACAACATTCCCAGCATTCTGAATTCTGACCACTCTTCTTGTTGAGAGGGCCTGCTGCTATTTGCTATTTTCTTTGACAGCACATACTACACCCCCCAGGAGTGTCTACCTCACAGACCCATCATAGGACACTTTGAGCTTAACACAAGAAACACATTTCCAACAAACCTGCAGGGAAGAGAATAACACTTTGGTGGAGAGCCTTCCCGCAGTTGTATGACAAATCTCTAACGTGCTCTTCTGTTCCATCTCTTCTCCCACAGGATTCTTCATCTCGAATACTCTTTGAACAGCTATCAAAACCCCTCAATCTTCTTCTCAGTGTGCTATATATAGATTAATAAGTTGACTACCTCCGGCACACCGGCTTTTCAAACCCTGGCATCTCAGCTTATCGATTTGGATCTTCTAACAAAACGCGCCACAACTGTGGCTTCATTTTGTGCCACAGAAAATGCCTTTGCTAGGAAAACACTTCAGATAAAACCTACTTCAGGCCTCTGGGAACTTACAGCCTGGAGGCCTATAGATCAAAGGGAGAATTATGCACTTGAAAAACTCAGCTTTCTTAATTAATAATAAATTCCTCAAATTAAGAGAAGATTTTGACATGATAAAAAAGTATTACTTTTTTCACAAAAGTTATTTCTTCTTTTTTTTTTTTCCCCAGGACTGTGCTAGACAATCCTTTCTTTGAAAGGAATATTTCCCCCTAAGTTTTCTTCTATTTTCACTCTGCAACTGTGCGATTATATGGCAAGGGAGAAAGAAATGCACGTGCAATGCAGACATAGTAAAATGAGACATAGTAAAATGAGACCCAGAGGTACAGAAAGTAGAAAGCTCTGAGAGTTTCTCACAGGAAGTAACAGTCTTCTCTGACTTTCCTTCTCCAACCCCTGCTCCATTCTGTTACTGTCCTGCCCCCTCGACATGAGGTCAGCCTACACCATTCTCCCATGTGACTGGTACTTTGTAGCACTCACAGAACTATTATCATTGTTCAGTGCCTGTCTTCCCTGAGGCTGCACCTCCAACCCCCCCCAAATGGCAAGGATTATGTCTGTCTTGTACACTGCTGTTCCCCAGTAGCTAGAACAGTACGTAGCACTTTGAAGGCATTCAAAAACTTTTTTTTTTAATGTAAGGATGAATAAATTATGATGCAGTGAGAGAGTTGTTTGCAAAGGTGGCTGCAGCAATTCCTCGCCCCTTTGCAATGTGACCAGATTGCTCTTTGCATCAGGAGGTAGAGTCTGTCCCATCCACACCTTGAATCTGGGCTTACCTTGTGATTTACTCTGACCAGTAGATGTGGCAGAAGTGATGTCATGTGACTTCTGAGGCTAGGCTTCAAGAAGTCCTACAGCTTGGAACAAACCCACCATGCGGAAGCCCGGTTAGCCTTCTGGCTCATTGGAGAAGTGAGGTGCCAAGCCAAAAGTTCCCCTCTCCCCCAGCTACCACACATGCGAGTGAGGCCTTTCAGAATGATCCAACCCCCAGCCAACCAGCCACCTAATCACAAACACATGAGTGAGCCCAGCCAACACAGTGGAACAAACAGAGGTGAGCCATCCCAATTGAGATCTGCCCAAATTGTTGCCCCCCAAAATGTGAGCAAATAAATGGTAGTTGTTTTAAGTCATTAAATGTCGGAGGTAATTTGTTGTGCAGCAGTTTCTGATACAGGAGGGTTTTGCAGATTTTCCCCAACGTGGGAGTTCTCCTGATTCAAACTAGAGAATCTATAAAGTCTTCCCCCTCCCTTAATCTCCTAACTCCCATGGCTTCATTGCATACTCAAAGGTAAAAGCCATTTCTGGGTAAGTGAAAGCAGCTATAGATAGTTTACAAAGAGCAGATCAAATTAAATTCCAGAATAAATCTGTGATAAAAAGTGACAGAATGCAGTTGATGAAAAAAATCTTTTAAAGAAAACCATTATTTTTATGAATTTGCCCTGATTATAGAAGTGATTCACACTAATTATGGAAAATTTGGAAAAATCAGATAATTATAGAGAAGTGATAGGATTACAATTCAAAATCAGAATGCTGTTGCTACTGCTAATGCATTATTACTGCTACTACTACTACTACTATGTGTTAATGGTGAGTGTGTTCTAGATATTCCGAACTGCCATGGTAACCTTTTCATTTAAGAACACGGGACTGCCTCTTTATTTATTTCAATATTATTTTTTAAATTATCATTTTATTAATGTTTATTCATTTTTGAGAGAGAGAGACAGACAGAGTGCTAGTAGTGGAGGGGCGGAGAGAAACAGAGACACAGAATCAGAAGCAGGCTCCAGGCTCTGAGCTGTCAGCACAGGGCCTGACCCGGGGCTCAAATGCATGAACTGTGAGATCATGACCTAAGCTAAAGTCGGATGCTTAACCGACTGAGCCACCCAGGTGCCCCTATTTCAATCTTCTTTTGCATGTCTCAGTAAGGTTTTACAGGTGTGAAGGAGGGTAGAATATTCCACACCCAAATATGCCACTTTGGTATATTAACTATTTTTTAATTAAAGTCATTTTAAAAACAGCCAGTGTCAGAAGGACACTCTGACCCTCTTTTTCCCTCTGAAAGCAAGAAATACATCTCCCATGTGAGGGTACCCTCCCTGTACCCTCTACCAGGGGTGCAGAAGGCATCCTTAGCAGCAGAGATAGGAATTCAAGCTGAGAAGGCTGCATAAACAAACCTTATTACTGCTTCACTAAGTTGCTACTCCAAGCCCAAATCCCTTTGTCTTGTCAGTTCTTCACAAATGTATTGTTTCTTTGTCTAAAAGGCATAAAAGCTGCCTGTTTCAGTCACTTTTTTTGAGTCTCATGTTTTTATGGGTTCCTGTACATACAGAATTAAATAGACTTTTCTCTTGTGAATCTGCTTTATGTCAATTTAATTATTAGACCAGCCAAAGAATCTAGAAGGGAAGAAGGAAAAGGTTTTCCTTTCCTTTTCCACAGGTGTCTATATGTTAGCTTGGCATATGTCATTTTAGATTTATGCTCAGTAGCTGTGAAAGAGATTCAGGTGGTTAGTATGAACAGATTAAAAAAAAAGTTTATAGTTGATGTATCATTGATCTCTCATGATAATAATGCTGGTTAACGGACAACCACAAAATCTGAGGTATACCAAGGGCCACAGATTCAAGAGCCTTTGAGAGGTCAGCAGTATCAGTGGCATTGCTTTTTGGTTTTTCCCTTAAAATCGTAAGCACTTACTTACTTTCCTTGAGTGTTAGTAGGCCAGCTTGGGTGTTTGTCTGGTGCTGGCTGAACTTAACTCCTGAGTCTGTGATTAGTTGTGGGTTGGGTAGGTGGCCAGGTAAGGCGGCTCTCATATGTGCTGGGGTCAGCTGGAAAGCTGATCTGGGGAGGTCTCTGCCGGTATGACTGTGTAACTCGACTCAGCTCCGTAAATTTCATCTTTTGCCAGTGTAGCCAAGGCATGTACTTTATGGCAAAATGCAGAGAGCTGCCAACTCATTGCAAAGGAGAGGAGGCACGGGAAGCAGTAGGAACATGCAAACGCTTTCTCAAGGTTCTGACTGAGTGAAGTTTGCTAGTGAAACATTGGCTAAAACGAGTCACATAGCCCAAACCAGAGTCAGTGTGGGTGGGCTCTACCAAATGGCATGGAGATCAGGAGTTTTATGGCAATAAAGGAAAGCAATCGATATTGTACATTTGTCTTTTATTTCCAAGAGACATTGTACTAAATTCTCATGTTATCCTCTTTTTGGATACTTCTACCTTTAATTTCTGTTTCATGGGTGAATGCATTGACAACAACTTCCAGATTAGACAGTTGGGCACTTTGTGCTGTTCTGACCCTGTAATACAAAAAAAAGCGAAAGGATAGCAACAGGAGTGCCAGCCCCCAGTTCAGGAAACGTTCATGATGAGAGAATGTACTCCCACTGTGATTATTGGTACAGCTGCTAAGTTCCAGCAAAAGGCCAAGGAAAATATCCAGGCGTGGTGAGTGTGGCTATAGGATATGCGGGGTGGGGGGACGATGGCGTTTCTCTGACTGGGCAGGAGGCAGAGTAAATGAGTAATATAACCCCACACTCTGTCTTCTGGCAGTGTGTGCATGGTGCTTAGGGATTTCAAGGTGCTCACTCTCTCATAGATTGAATTACTCTAGCCCGCAGGTAGAACGAGGCCCAATGAGGGCATGTGGGACCCTGGGCACGTGGGACCCTGGAAACCTGTACAGGCGGTACAACAATTTCTTAGGGAATTGGGAATGAGACAGGCCGTCTATACCTTTATTTTTGAAGGCCCTTATTGGGCTACATTCATTGCAGGAATGAAATCCAAGATATTCCACTTTGCCCCCAGCACCTGGTAGAGGATGCTGATATTCATGTTGAGCCCATTTGTAGGACAAAACATTTAAGATGTTGGACCATCCACTGCTGATTTGGGGGAAACTGGCAAATCCTGGGAATGGGTATGGGCTGAGGGCTAGAGACAGAAAGAGTTGGAAAAACCAAAAGGCTATCCCAACTGGCTGTAAAGGTCATGTGAAAGTAACTTAGAAGGAAGTGTGGTTTGACCTCACTGGTACCAGGACCCCATCTGAACAGACAGACTGGCTATCCAATGCTGTGTTGGTCCTATTCAGGGTTGACGCTGAGCTGAACATACTCTAACACTTGGAAACCCTCAGAAGTTTTCTGGCTCCTCAGTGTCATCAGTGGTTATGGAGGACAAATGGTTATGGTCAGGTAAGTCCCCCCCCCCCCCCGCCCCCCCCCCTCCCTCCCCCCCCCCTCTCTCCCCCTCCCTCTCTCTCCCCCCTCCTTCTCTATCTCCATATATATATATATATATGTTTTACATATATATGTTTTACATATATATATATATATGTAAAAGAGAGAGAGAGAGAGAGAGAGAGAGGGAGAGAGAGAGAATCTTAAACAGGTTCCATGCAGGACAGTCTCTTTGAAACTTCAGATTGGGCATTCTCCCCCATGAGAGTATGAGGTTTTTATCTCTCCAATACCAGAGAAAATATTGGGCATTGCTATCCTAAAAGATCAAGCTCTGCAAACCTCTATTGGTAAATTCTGTCTCTGGGTTAAGAGAATGAAGCCAGTATGGAGGAGAAGTGCCAACTGGGAACCTGTAAGCATATTGCTCCCGTGAAGAGTGGTGCCTGTCAAACAATATAAGTTGCCTTGGTTGGGGAAGCATAAGGAAATAGGGGAAACCATTCCCTTCCTATCAAGGGGTGGTTGAGAATATGTTCCATTGACCCAGCTCTGCCATGGCTCATACTTCCACTTTGACCAAACGGTGTGCCTATTTGCAGCAGAGGAGCACCCTGTCCGCCAGTCCTCTGTCTCTAGAAATACAGGAGCTACTAGGCCCTGTAGGTATGTAGATCTTCCAGATGTTCTGCCTTGATTTCTGTGGCAGCACCAGTGGTCTAGAGAGAGAGTGGGGGAAGCTCCTTCTGATGCCTGGTATACAGATGGATCTAATCAGGGCAACCTGTCTCTGGTGGACAACAGTTGCTCTTCAGCCCAACACTGACACCATCTGGGTGGAAAGAGCAATGACCACAGTAGCCAGTGGGCTGAACTCAGAGTGGTTTGACTGATGATCCCTCAAGAGCCTTGACAGTTAACCCTTTGCACTGAAAGTTGGGCTGCTCTAAAGAGATTGACTCTGGTTTAGACAATGGAAAGCCAAGGGATAGATGATAATGAATAAGTCCTGACAGGGTCAGAATACATAGGAACACACTGAAGTTTGCCTGCAAGAGCCCGAGGCAGTTCTTGCTGTCTTCAAGAGCTGCACCAGGTGGGTTTTGTATGCCCTGCCCACAATGCTTTCAACAGCCTGTTTCAGCAGGGGTCCCCAGTCTGGCATTTGAGGCAGCATCCCTACCTGTTGATCACTCAAATGTATTAAAGCCTTGGACAGTACTGTAGTCCACGTGGCCAAGGTGGTTTCACTGACATACCTGCCGAAACACCCAACACTGTAAAGGTATGGAAGTTGTGGGAAACAGCTATCACCTAGACTCTCTCCATGAATCAGTGTGCTGTGGCTGCTGAGAACACCAAGCCCCATCATGCCTGGGAAGGTTGTTGTCTACTGGAATTTGCAATGGAACATCCCACTGGGATGGGCGCGTTACTTTGCACCCCTAGGTGAGGGGAATCTACTCAGTTTCCACTGGGATCCTGTTGTACTGCTGCAAATTGAATCTGTTAAAATGCAGTATGTATGGAATGGAACACACCGTTGGAAGAGGGGGTGGGGAGATGGGCGTCTTGGTCTGGCATGTCCTGCCCCCAGTCCATCTCCTCATGCTTGACAGTGCTGTCTTCCCTGGCCAACACGGATGGTATGCACAACCAGGTCAAATTCTTAAAGCTGCAGCCATATTAATATCTAAAGATTAGGCCATAAGTTAATTCTTATCTAAGAATATCTCCCCATACAAGTTCCTACTAAATATCTGTCTTTTAGACCTTAGGCTTCTGCCCCTGTGGTGTCTGGTCATGGGATGGGTACCTGCAGCAGGCCCACTTATATGCCCAAAAAAGAGATCAGTCCAGTTGTTGGGTATGTGGGAAGCTGCCCCTCAGGAAAGCTCATCAGAATTGCCATAGTATCACTACTCCACGGAGGGGATTGGAGGCCCTAAAGCAGCAAGTTAGGACTAGTACTCTTAATCCATCTGATATTACCGATGTTGACCTAGAAAACTGGCCTGTACGTGTACTATCAATAACACTTGGCCTGGGTATTCTTTCTCTGGCAATCAGACTACACAGGCAGCCCATCAAACTACTGACTGGAAGTACCCTAAAAATACCACCACTAGAACCATGGGTGGCTAGGCTCAGATCTGGGATTGGTTTATGTGGCTTATTCCAAGTTATGGACCTTTGAGCACACAAGCACTCCTATGTTGAGAACAGAAAAATTACTATAAACAGAACCAACCCAATTGTACCAGGAATATGGGATAGATATCACTGGAACTGTGTAGTCATTTTGTCATGTTAAAAAATAGTGATGGTTGGCACTGACTTTTTGGGCTGCCCAGGTATTTGTTGAGTAGCCCCAAAGGGAAACCAGTGGTTATGTGGTACAAATCTCCCCACCTGGATGGTTGGGCCACTGAACCTTGGGTTTCCCCTGTCTGCACCCCCACACACATGGGAGAATCCATCCCAATGTAACAATTGCCTACCTCTCTCTCCTCAAGGCCAGGTGAGCACATTCTCTTCTCCACTGGTATGATCATTTGGCTGCCATCTTTGTTCTTTCTGTTGGCCTGGAGGGCATTATAGCACATGACAAATTCACACAATTTATATGTAAATTTTATATTGCATACTATAAGCACACATTAAGTTTAGCCCTTACCAAATTCACCCAACAAGCTTTAGTCAGCAAAACCTGTTGTTACTGTACATTGAAATGTCTCTAATGAAAAAAGTTGTCCTTTAAAACAGAATGGCCTTGGACATCATTATTGCCTTGCAAGGACCCCACTCATGCCATTCATTATCCAGATAGAATGTTGTGTGTTCATAGCCGATAAGCCTTCTAATGTATCTTTATTAAATCATATGATGACACAGAAATGCCCTGAGTGATCTGATCCCCATGCAGGGGACTTAATAAATCAGTGGTTTGGATCAAAGAGCTCTGAGTAGAAAATATTGTTACTTATTTTGGGCATCATTATCTTGATCTGTGTTTTCTCTTGCATGTATCTATACTATTGCTGTGATAACTGTCTCCAGTGTGGCTGGATAGCTGCCAAAGGAGCCACCCCCATGCTAGTGAAACCCCTTGCTGATCTCTCAGGGCATATCCCGAGATGCCAAGAGCTGGTCACAAAGGGTGGAGTGTTAGAGGAGGTCAGTTAGGGGATGTGACCTCTGTTTGACCCTGTGAGCTACATCCAGGCAATCAGAGGCTCTTCACTCCACCCCCTGTCCTTGGAATGTCTTCCACTTGCCTTCCCCATTCCAGAACCTGCCTCAAGGATGCAGCCTTGAAGAGAGCAAGGTGTTATTGTGACTGGATACCATATATATGTGACTGAACCTCTTTAAGGCCACTATATAAACATTTAACATTCTGGTGGGTGGGTGCAGAGATCTGCTCTACTTGCAGAGCCCTAAGGACACGCCTTGCACATAAGTGCCCTTGCTTACTAAACCTGCCACCTACCAACGTGGGTGCTCCCTTCTTGTCCTCTGGGTATGGGGCCAGTTTGTGAGCCAGCAAATAATTATTTGGAATTTCCTATGAGATCAATGAATATATTATGCTGAGAAATTTCACGATGTAATGTCAGGCTCGTTATGAGAGAAAAATCTCTTATCATTAAGTGGATATTTGCTGTTGGGCAATAGACTGGCATTTTATTTAGAAAATTTGCGTCTATATATATAAATAAAATTGCTGTATAGGGTAGGTATATTTTTTCTTTGACAGTTTATAAAATCTGTGTTATGTTAGTTTTATAAAGGTCATTGCATACTCATAATAGTTTTCTAAGGCTTTGGGAGGGCTTGGTACGGGGCATCTGGGTGGCTCAGTCATTTGAGCGTCTGACTCTTGATTTTGGCTCAGGGCATGATATCACAGTTTGGTTTGTGACTTCCAGCCCTGCATTGGGCTCTGCTCACTGACTCTCTGGAGCCTGGTTGGGATTCTCCCTCTCTCCCCCTCTCTCTCTGCCCTTTCCCAGCTCACGCTCTCTCTGTCTCTCTCAAAATAAATAAATAAACCTAAAAAAAAATCAATAATAAACCTTTAGACACTGGAAAATTTCAGTTTATTTCATGATAATTTATGGGGCCAGGGTATCTTCTTCATTCTATTTGGATAATTTCCTAAAAATTTTTTCATTCAAATTCTTTTGCAAAATTATAAAAACCAAGTCTTAATTTTTCCTGTCTGTGCTTATTCATATTAATACATTGAATACTTTTTTCCTTCTTTAATATTAAATTTTTTAAATTAAAAAAATTTTAATGTTTATTTATTTTTGAGAGAGAGAGAGAAAGAAAGACAGAACATGATGAGGGGAGGAGCACAGAGAGATGGAGACACAGAATCTGAAGCAGGCTCTAGGCTCTGAACTGTCAACACAGAGCCTGACGTAGGGCTCAAACTCATAAACCAGGAGATCATGAGCTGAGCCAAAGTCAGAAGCTTAATGGACTAAGCCATCCAGGTGCCCCTAATATTCAAGTTTTAAAGGGAAAATATTTGGGGCGCCTGGATGGCTCAGTTGGTTGAGCGTCCGACTCCGCTCAGGTCATGATCTCGCGGTCTGTGAGTTCGAGCCCTGCGTTGGACTCTGTGCTGACAGCTCAGAGCCTGGAGCCTGGTTTCTGCTTCCGATTCTGTGTCTCCCTCTCTCTCTGCCTCTCCCCCACTCATGTTCTGTCTCTCTCTCTCTCTGTCAGAAATAAACATTAAAAAATAAATAAAGAAAATATTTATCTAAATTATTTTCCAAAAAAATCATTTTTTGACTTATTGATTTGTGATTTAAAAAAATAGTTTATTAATGTTGTCTTAATTTGCTTTATCCTTTTACTATCCTGTTGTTGTTGTTTTTGGCTTCCTTAATTCTCAAATTTGCTTAATGAAATTTAAATGTTTTAATATAATTACAAACCAGATACATGTTATTGTAAAAATAATTTGAACCCAAAAATAAATTACTGAAATTTACCTTAGAGTATGTCTTTGGCAAAAGCCCCTCATTGAGTCCTCATTTTCATTTTGTTCTATAGTTTAGAAATTACAGTTTGGGTATATACCCTGACCAAGATGTTTCAAAATTTCTAAATATGTGGGGGCGCCTGGGTGGCTTGGTTGGTTAAGCGTCCAACTTCAGCTCAGGTCATGATCTCACAGTCCGTGAGTTCGAGCCCCGCGTCGGGCTCTGTGCTGACAGCTCAGAGCCTGGAGCCTGTTTCAGATTCTGTGTCTCCCTCTCTCTCTGCCCCTCCCCTGTTCATGCTCTGTCTCTCTCTGTCTCAAAAATAAATAAACGTTAAAAAAAAAATTAAAAAAAAAATTTCTAAATATGTGGACTATTATTCACTATTGTGCTGTATTATTATGAATTGATTATAGTCAGAGAAAGTAAGTTATAGTTTTTACTTGTTTTACCTTTTCTTTATTTTTCTTGTAAATTGGTCCAGGATTAATCTTGTACATGTTACATTGATTCTTAAAAAGATGAATTCTATGTAAGGTACACAATGTAATATCTAGGTACTAATTTGTTTACATCTTTGAACTGAAACTTGAATTCTTTGAATTGTATAGGTATTTCTTTTCTACTTTATTAATCAAAATCTGACAGAGAAATGTTAGTCTCCTGCTATAACTTGGGGAAATGGAAAGCCACAGTTCTAGTAAGTACGGGTTCTGAATCAGACAGGTTGGGCCTAAATGCTAGATTTGCACTTTCCTACCTCAGCGGTTGTTTGAGCCTCACTTTCCCTGTCTTAAAAAAAATGGGTAATAAGACATGGCTTCACTTGATTGCTCTGAGTATTAAATGAGATACTGTACGTGACTCATTTGTGAGTGTGATTATACCAAGTGTGACCTTGGCACAATTTGATATATAGTGAGAACCTAATTAATAACTGTTGGCTGTTATATTTTCATTTTGTTCCACTTGTATTTCTTACAGACCAGCATTGGATGTTATGTTTTTCAGGATATCTTAATTGTGTAGTTTGTATTAATATAAAAGTAGTCCCATTTAATCTTCTTTTAAAAATTTTTTTTGGCTTTGAATTCTACTTTGTCTGAAATGAAAATTGCTGCATTTACCTGATAAATCTATTTGATTTTAAACTGGTGGTGCTAGTTGAGTTTTTAGATCTGTCAACAGCATAAAGTTGAATTTTGTTTTACAATCTTGTGTATTATTTAAAATTCTAAATTATAAAACACTTCAAATATACATGAAATTATAGAGGTAATCTAGGGAATATTCATGTAGCCTTCATGTAAGAAGATTTACCATTTTGGCCTATTTGCCATAGAAACACATACACGTGCACACACACACATGCATGCACAATTTCAGTCATAGGTGAAGCCCTCTTTACTCATTCCTGGTGAGTTCTTCTTTGTCTTCTGCGTCTGAGATAACTACTGTCCTAAAGTTGGTGTATATACGAATAACATGTAAGTTTTTATACTTTTAAACATGTGTAAGCATTCCTAACAATATAATATCATTTCATGTGTTTTACACCACAAATGAAGGCTTTTATACTCTTATTCTACAACTTGTTCTTTTTATACCATTTTATTTTTTATTCTATTTTTATTTAAGTTTTTGATTTATTTTTTTAAATCTCAGATGAATTAACCTGTCTTCAGCTACTGTTCATTCTGTACATCAATTTTGATACTCTAGAATGCCAATGGTGTTCTCAATTTCACTTTTAGTTCCCTCTAGTCATTTTCAGAGGTATTCAGGATGGTGTTCCATTGATCTCTAGAATTTTTTTCCCATCGTTCTTATGAATTTTTGCGTCCTTATGTGTGAATCAAAACAGATGTTTCCAGGCCCACTATTTGCCAATGGAGAATGTGTATCTTCCTTGGCTCTATTCTTAAAAGTTCAAGTGAGTCTTGTTAAATACTATTCTCAAACCTATGGCTGCAACGTAGATTCTTGTGCAGATTCTTAGTCCTATGTATGTAACTTAAGTACTTATTCTGGAGGAGATAGGGTTTCCTCTCCTCAATACCTGATTTCTAACAATTGGAAGCAAGCTAGAACATGAAAAGCTGCAACATCCTGTTAGACACTGTTGACATATCCTAGCTCTACTCCTGTTTCTATGCTGGTGCTTCTCTTTCCAGGACACAATGTGGCGTCATCTATCTACATGGTGATACATGTTGATTTCTGAATTGGGTTCTCTGTATGGATATAAGAAGGGAGATATCAACTAAGGGAGAAGCTAGTATAGTGGCCACCTCAAAAGAAATACCCGTGGGATTTCCTCGAACTGATTTGGACCCTACAATCTTGAACTATGGGGCAGGCAGAGAGTGTGTGAGGGAAAGAGTGTGTCCCTGTCTTTGTAGAAAGTGATATGCTTAGGGTCAGTATCAAATCTTGTATTTTCCCATTGCTTTTGATGCTGAATTTTGTTCTATAGGTCTTACAGTTCATGCAAGTTCTTTTTACATTAGCAACAAATTCTTAGATTTTCTGTTAGGTATTTTTATTTTTTCTTCAATTTCACATGTACTTTTTTAAATTTTTTTTTTATTTTATTTTTAAAAAATTTTTTGTTAACATTTATTTATTTTTGTGACAGAGAGAGACAGAGCATGAACGGGGGAGGGTCAGAGAGAGGGAGACACAGAATCTGAAATAGGCTCTAGGCTCTGAGCTGTCAGCACAGAGCCTGACGCGGGGCTCGAACCCATGGACCGTGAGATCATGACCTGAGCCGAAGTCGGCCGCTTAACCAACTGAGCCACCCAGGCGCCCCTCACATGTACTTTTAATGGGATGTTAGTAGATGTTGCACTGAGATCTGCAATTTAGATGTCATATAAAAATTGAATTCCACAAACTGTCAGTCTTAATAATTTTACTATACTGATTTAGACCAGACTAGCTGGGGGTTTAAACAAGCTGGAAAAAGAAAGTTTAGTGAAGGACACAGCCATGTAACAAGGAAAGCTGAAAAGGATCTGGGAAGAACCAAGGGAGAAATGTTTTTCTTTAGTCATTCCTGGCCAAGTGTTTCATTAGTTTCTTAGAAGAAATTGGAAGTTAATGTGTATATACACCAACTGAGATGAGTTGACAGCTACTGTGTATCTTAAAGAGAAATGTGAGATCATGTGAGATCAGCTACAGACTTAGAGCCAAGAATACTTAGGAATGGCTGCTATGGTGTGGGATATGCTGTGAATATACAACAAAAGTAGTATTTTATCAGCAGATTAATTATTGCAGTATACTCTCATTGTGTTAGTTCAAGTCCTTTGAGAAGCTGATGTCAACATGGGGTTATATATGGTTGAGATTTTGCAGGGAAATGCCAGTGGAGGGTGAAAGAGGAGGGAACAGGAGTCAGTAGGTAGAGACTTTAGGTAGTGATACAGGTTTAGGACTTGTGAAAGGAGAGTGGAAAGGAAGGGCCGGGTAGCAGGAGTCTCAGACTGCAGTGTATTTCTGAGAAAGTTTTGCCCAGGATGATGGGAAGTCCTTGAGCAAAGATTGCCCATTTGAAGAGTCCTGCTTTGGACAGTCGTGGGCCAGGTCTAGTAACCCCCTTCAAGCTCAGCCCTTGGGTGGGAGTATCAGGGGAAAGTGTGGCCTTGCCATGAATACCATGAGGGATCCAAAGAGCAGCAGCTGGAGGCTTCAGTCTCCATTAACATCTGTCATTTATGGAGTGCCTACTGTGGTCCATAAAATTTTAATATTTCATTTACAAAACAAACTTTTAAGGTGCATGGTATTATCCCTGTTTTTATTAATAAAGAGGCTTCAACTTGGAGGGAATAAATAATGTAAAGTCACACAATTGGTAAATGGCAGTGCCACAGTTTGAAGATAGATTTGTAGATACATGTTAGGATTCTTTTGGTCAACATCAATAGAAAAATGCTTTTTTAAGAGAATAAATTTATTTTTAAGATGTAGGCACAGTTGTCATACAGAACCCAATGACAACACACAGCCAGAATGGCCCAGAAGCAGGGATTGGCATAGCATCAGGGCTCTCTCCATTTCTTCACCTGTGCTCCTCCAGAGCATCTGATTATATCTCTTCTCTCACCACAGAACTGGTTCTCTTGTGTGTAGCGGGAAAGTGGCTGCTGACAAGTGTTGAGTTCAAGAGAACATCAAAGATTAAACCTGGAATTACTTTTTTGGGGAAGGGGTTTGGCCTCAGCAAGGATCAGGTGTTGACCTTTAGATTGATTGAATGATTTGGCTGGGGGCTGGGGTCTAGTGAGGAGATTCTGTTCAGGTGGCGGTGCGTTAGGGTCTGCTACTTCGGTTATCATGTAAATGATGGGAAAGGGGAAAGAAGTTGCCAGAAGTAGAGACATTGGATATAAAGCTCAGTGGGTGCCCTCTGCAAGATAAATTCTTCAGTGAGGTTGAACCCTAATGTAATTTTAGTGAAATTTCTGTATATAGTAACTACACTCTATATATGACCATTTAACAGATTATATCCTGACTGAATATGCAGTTATTTCACATAAAGGTAACCAAACAGATTTTACTCAATAAAATGTTCCATAAAATTTATTATATTTGACATGAGCGAGCAATGTATCACATACTGCAGGTTGTATAGAGAAACAGGAGAGTGAGTTTACATTGCACTGGGTCCCTGGGGAGGAGGAAGTTAAAGCAGCTGGCCCAGATCTATTTCTCCTGATTACTAGGAAGATACTCCTGGGGGAAAGGCACAAAGCAGATGAACCGGTCTAATCTCTTGTAAACATGCTGATATCTAAAACTTTTAGTAAATAAATTAATGATGTTTACAAGGAAGAGAATCCTTGTGTTCCTGGTTTAAGATTGCTAATGGTGACCAAATTTAGGATATATGGATTTATGGGGCATGACTCTGGGAAATGTTGTGTAAGCTTGGTCCAGTGTGGAGGTTTTTCATGTCATAAATATTTCCTGCTGTGAGGCCCCATGTATGTCAATGGAGACCTCGCTGTTACCCTCAGCTGGGCAGCACTTGTCCAGTATTAGATGGGAGGACCTGGGGAATCCCATGGAATGTTCCAGACATTTCCTGTTTCACTTGTGCCTTTTGATTGCTTGTATCCTTTGAAATTATTAGTAAACTTTGATGCTGGGGAGATCTTTGGTTTAGGTGAGCCTGATAATCTAATCCTTTGCATTAGCTTAATCCTTCAGAAAACAACTGAGATCCTTATAAAGCATTTCTCTCCTACAGAATTATTTCCCCACCTGCACCACTGGAGGATGATGTTATGGGATGAATTGTGTTCCCTCAAAATTCATATGTTCAATTGTTAACTGCCAGTATCTCAGAAAGTGACTGTGTTTGGAGATACTGTCTTTAAAAAGGTAATTAATTTACAACTTGGTCTTTAGGGTGGGCTCCAGACTAATATGATTGGTGTCCTTAAAAGAGGAAGTTGGGGGTGTCTGGGTGACTCAGTCAGTTATGCATCTGACTCTTGATTTCGACTCAGGTCATGATCTCATGGTTTGTGGGTTCGAGCCCTGTGTCAGGCTCTGTGCTGACAGTGTGGAGCCTGCTTGGAATTCTCTCTCCCCCTCTGTTTCTGCCCCTCCCTTGCTCCTTCTCTCTTTCTCTCTCTCTCTCTCTCTTTCTCTCTCTCAAAATAAGTAAACATTTAAAAAGTAAGAGGAAGTTTGGACACAAAGTGGTACAGAAGGAAGACACCGTGTGGGTACAGTGAGAAGAAAGACATCTAACACCTTAGGAGAGAGGCCCCAAAAGAAACCAACCCTTCTAATACCATGATCTTGGGCTTCCAGCCTCCAGAAAGTAAGAAAACAGATTTCTGTTTAAACCACCAGCCTGTGGATTTATTATAACAGTTCTAGGAAGCTAATATGGAGGAGAAGGGGGATTATAGCCCCTTTTTAACCTTTTGTTCACTCATGGAATCCATACTAGATCCAGCCTTATTATTTTGTGTGTTTTCTTTCCATGGTTTTCCTTGGTGCCTAAAATTCTCTACCCCTTTATAGTATTTAGGACATTTTTGTAACTTGATATTCCCTTGCATATTGATCATAATGGATTATTATCAAGGAATAAATCATTTGAAGTAGAGGAATTCTACTGAATAATTTTTCTTTCTGTTGTAGTATTTTGTTTAGGCTAATAGAAACTACAGGTCAAACTTTGTACCTGTGATGAATAGAATAAATTATCATGGTGTTATTTTGGGAATATGATAAAGTATTAAAAACGATATATCATATGTACCCAGATATGTAAGAGTATTTACTTTGCTAAATGATTATTACTTGAAATTCTTAATAGTTTTGCTTGATTTAATTAACTGGTCCCTCATTTTTTTTCCTGGGAGCTTTGCAAATTACAAACTTTTCAGTATTCTCAATAGATTCTACCCTGATTATTATATAGGCAGGTGGAGTTTCTACTATCTTACTTATTTAAAAAATTTTTTAAATGTTTATTTTTGAGAGAGAGAAAGAGCATGAACTGGGCAGGGACAGAGAGAGGAGGAGACACAGAATCTGAAGCAGGCTCCTGGTCCTGAGCTGTCAGCACAGAGCCCCCATTTGGGGCTCAAACTCACAGACCATGAGATCCATGACCTGAGCTAAAGTCTGAGGCTCAACAACCTGAGCCGCCCAGGCATCCCCTCTAGTTTCATTTTAAATGAAGAAGTTCCCTAGGGTGAATACTAGGATTTTGAACTATCTCATTTAATGTTTTGGTTTGGAAAATGTCTATGACTTCTTCCCCAAATAGAGCAGATGGGAGTCACTCTACTGTTATGTATAAAGGGCATGGGGGAATCCAAATATTGAATTTTTATCTCATTCTTATTATGCTTGCTAATTTGCATAATGTTTGAGCTATTTAAAAGCATTCAGAAATGGATGTTTGACATAGTGTTCTAATTTTTCAAGCAGATTTGTAATGAAAGGGGACCAGTCAACATTTCTCCTTTATGAGTCCTCACCTCCATTTTCTGGGCTCAGATGAGTGTACAATCAAGTTAAAGAGCTTTAGCGCTCATGCTAAATCTATTCATAAATAAAATATCTACCCACTCCCTACCTCTTGCCTATGTTTTTTTAAGGAATGATATGCAGTAGATAGTATTTAAAAATTTTTAAAGCTGTGGGAAGACATTCTTCCATACTGTTTCTGAGAAGAAGTCTAGAGCAGACAGAAAAAAGGCAGGAAGAGTGATTAAGAAGTGTTTTGTAGATTTACTTTTTTGTGTGTGCATTTGATTGGTATTGCTGAAGGAGATAAAGATATCTTTGAGCAGATGAGAACTAGGTTAGGTACCAAGTTCTGAACAGAAGAGGGCAGAGGTGAGAGGAAAGGGGCCATATAATTGGCTTCCTTGAAGGCAGTATTCCTAGGAGCCTCTGGGCAATGAGGTACAGCGGTTTAAGGGATATTTCCTAAGGGAAACTATAAAGGTCTTTATTTTCTATAACAATCTACAAAGTGTGCATTAGGGCAGAAGTGTGTGTCTACGCCTGCAGGATGTTAGTCTTCCTGTCTGAGGCCCAGACCAATTATGGGACTTATCAGTTCTCCCTGTTCTGCTTGTCTCAGGTCACCTCAGTAGGTGTTTACTTGCTGCCTGTGAGCTTCGAGGCCCTGTGCCAGTGTTAAGGGAGTCCCGTGTTAGGGGACTACATCAAGGTGAATAAGGATTTTTTGCTTCACTTAAGAAGTTTACAGTCTGTACTTATAAAGGAGAAACCAGGGAGGTACAAGCCTTTCTCAACTCTAATTGGTTAGAGATAATGAGTGCTTGCCAGTCAGAATGGAGTACCTAATCAAAGAATACAGGGAGAAGGAAAGGAAATTTTAATGAAGAAGGGAGAGATGAATACTACTGGCAAGTGGAAGATTCTGACACAGGGGAAAGCAGAGCATATCCTTTAACGTGTTATACTGTGTATATGGGACCTTCCCAGAAAAGGGGAGTTTGGATCTTTTGAAGAAATGGTACCATCTCATGCTCCACAGAATGATCATTAAAAGTACTAGGTCCTAGGGGCGCCTGGGTGGCTCAGTCAGTTGAGCGTCCGACTTCGGCTCAGGTCATGATCTCACAGTCAGTGAGTTCGAGCCCCGCGTTGGGCTCTGTGCTGACAGCTCAGAGCCTGGAGCCTGCTTCGGATTCTGTGTCTCCCTCTCTCTCTGCCCCTCCCCCGCTCATCTGTCTCTCTTAAAAACAAATAAACATTAAAAAAAAATTCTTAAAAAAAAAAAAGTACTAGGTCCTAGTCTGTGCAGGTAAGCATGTTTACAAGGTCAAGGAGGTTTGAGAAGTAGGTAATGATGGTTGGTTTCTTCTCATTCAGGGGGTAGTAACAGTTTTATGGAGGTAGTTTTATGCCAGTCTTACATGGGAAACATGGGAAATTGGACGGTGCTCTGTTTTCCTGGATCAGGTAGATGGGACGTGACACCGAGTCCTCACTAATATATCCAATCCTGCCATCCATTTTCTCATTCTGTTGATTCACACGAAGTTGATTGTGCCTATGAGAGAAGACTTATGATAAGTAACAGTGACATAGAAGTCCCATAAGAAATGCACGAATTTGGTTATACAAAGGGTGTCCTTATTACTTCTTGTCTGGGGATGGAGCTGTAAATGAGTATTAAAATTACCTGTTTACTTATTTGACATGCTCAATAGAGGGTGTAGGCATTGTCTAACTTTCCAATATTATAAACTAATAACCCCAGTTATTACCAGAGCACATTGTACAAAGTGTTTCTTTTTTTTTTTTTTTTTAATTTTTTTTTTAACATTTATTTATTTTTGAGACGGAGAGAGACAGAGCATGAACAGGGGAGGGTCAGAGAGAGGGAGACACAGAATCGGAAGCAGGCTCCAGGCTCTAAGCTGTCAGCACAGAGCCCGATGCGGGGCTCGAACCCACGGACCGTGAGATCATGACCTGAGCCGAAGTCAGACGCTTAACTGACTGAGCCACCCAGGCGCCCCCAAAGTGTTTCTTAATAGAAGTTTGTTGAATAAACACGTGAAAGAGGAAAATATTGATGTTGAATGGATCACCATGGTGTTGTAAAAATAGAATTTAGAGTTTTGATCCGTAACTCAAGACCCTAGCACGATTCGTTTTTTGCAAGGTGAGGACAGGTCTCAAAATTATATGGTTGGGATCTTACGTAAATATGAAGGAGAATAAGACATATGATCAGCTACACTTGTGTAGATTATATTTTTGGAAAATGAAGGTAGTAATAAGGAATATAAGAAATACTTAGTGATTTGCATGGACAATTAGCAAAATTATGACCTCTAACACTTACATACCTGTGCAGAACATGAGAAATGAGCAAGACATAGTGAGATTTTAATACATGGCAAGAGGTTTATATACTTTCATAATAATCACTGAAATTCATTGAGACATGATTCAAAATTGAAAGATGGTGGTAGTATCCCTTTCAAAGGAACAGGCATTTTGTGATAAGAGGTTAGAGATGTAGTTATGTATCAAGGAGACATGGTCTACACCATTGTGAGTTTCTATGCTGGTTTATCAATGAGGAAAATTGAAAATGGAATCAGAAATCATATTGTTGGAGGAGTGTTTCCAAACTTGCTGGCCAGATGGAAGGAAGAGATAATATGCTTTTGATAGAGGTCCAAACGATGACCTGTGTCAAGACACAGTCATGATTGAGGGATTTAGTTATTAAAAATCTGCTAGAATTCTCAACCTGCTAAGAAGCTCAGTGCTTGCAAGCTCATGAGGTATTTTGAGAAATTGGTAGCAATCTCCCAAAACGTAGGCCATTAGAAAAAGTTTCCCTGAGTCTGTCTCTTTTATATATAGAAGAAATTTACTGACAATTGAGAGGAGCAGGTTTGGGAAAAGTCCTTTGACATCTTAGAGTTCATGATAACCATTGAAGGGACACCTGGCAATGTCAGCCACGTGCTACACACACTTCAAGAGGGTAGGTTTCAAAAATAAAAATAAAGAATAATAACATAGGCATGATTTTATGGTGTGCTATATAAAGAGAAGATGACAACATATTTGGGAACTTTCTAGAAATACAGTTTAACTGTGCATATTGTAAACCAGCCATCTGATAATAATTAGGGGGAATTCTAGATTGTTACATGATCTTCAGTGAACTCAGATTTTTGCATGATATGTGTAAATGATAGACAAAGGAGTACAAAGAAATTACCAAGTATATAAGGATGAGCCACATGTATACAAGTAACGTCCATAAGGCTGAAGTATACTCAGATTTGCAGAAAGTACCACTGACAATAAAAATAAAATAGAATTTCTTCAATATATTCAGAACAAGTAAAAGATCAATCAGAGGCCAAGTAACAACACTGGGGAAGAAGATGCAGTATTATGTATTACCCAGTAGATTTCCTTGTATCAGCTTGATCTTCATACTAAAAAGAGTGGGGCAAACATTGGAATGGGAAATGCAAACTCAATACAAATAAAGTGATGAGAGAGCATTAGCAGTTCAAATGAATCCAAATTATATGAAGCAAAAGAATGACACCTTTGGGTACTCAGAAAATTCAAACAAATTAACTGAATCGCTATTTGTTATTCTAGAGAAATTGTGGAAGCTGGGCAAGATGTAGGAGACAGAAGTCGGGGAATTATTCTAAAAATTTTTAAATGAAAAAGGTGATTTCTGTAAACATAACACTCATTTCTGTCACTATTTAGCCATATCTACTGTTACTCTGATACAACTGCCCCTACCTTTTTTTTGCTGATAATTTTAAACAGTCTCAGGTATCATGTTATTTTTATCTCTAAACATATCATTATTCATTTAGAAAATAAAAAAAGCTATTTTTACATATATAACCACAATACCAGCAGAGGTGGCTTATTTAACAAATATTTGTGATTTACCAGAAGTGGGAAATGATCATTGGGGCACAGAATGGGTTGATAAAAGGTCATACTAGACTGCCTTCATCTTTCTTGGAATTCCTTAACTTGTCAAGGAAATGCAGCTAAATTCATACTATATATCTGAACGTAATCAAGAAATTTGACAAGGTCTCTTTAATTTGTGGACAAGATGGAGACATACAGATTGGATCCCAATATAATTGAAATAATGGATTTCTGTTCAATTGGAGGGAAGTTTCTATTTTAACTTTGTCATTTTTGTCAATGACATTGAAGAAGAAATAGAAGGTCTGTTTATCCAAATTGTGGATAACAGAGTCATCAGCCAAAATATCTTTACTATCTGGAAGATATTCCAATATGCTGGAATTAAACAAGTCTGAGTATATGGTCCCTTATTAGTTTCCAGAAATTCTGCCTAAAAATACAGGAAGTTTCATACAGCAGTAAGTACACAGTGGACTAATAGTGTGATGGGGCTTTCAAAGAAAATGGAGCGTGTTTCAGGGTTGTAGGATGCATGTAGATGTCTACAAAGGCAGCAGTTGTAGCCTTGTTCCTTCTCTATTCTAGTGGGTCACTTAAAGCAGATTTAGACAGATTGATAGCCAAGAGATACAAAAGAAAGTAACCAATGTGGGTAAGCCATGTCATTTAAACAACCTGTTGAAAGAAATAATAAATATTCCGGAAAAGAGATAACTTGGGTGATGAGATGACCATCTTTTGATATTTGAAGGGCTATCATGTGAATGTATAATTAGATTTTCTGTGAAGGTTGAGGTTTAGCATTTTAACCAGTAATAGAACTTCCAGAGAGACAGATTTTGGCTCAAGATAGGGAAGAATTTTCAAATGGTCAGAGTCATCTAAAGTGGAATGTGTGTGATTTATTTTTAAGTCATTGGAGATATTCCAGAATAGAGGCATCATTTCATGGGATGTTACAGCAAGCACCCAAGCTTTGGATGATTAAGTAACACTTAAAGTCTTTTTTCATGCCTGAATTTTTAGCATTCTATGAAGCTGTTTTCAGCTTGCTTGACTTCAAAGAGCCCAATTTTCTAGTAACTCAATCCAAGATAATTAAGTTTTAACCTCAAAGGGATGGTACAACTTAATAGGGTTCTTGCTTAGCTTCCTTTCTCCCTAACTTTTTGCCTGATTTGCATTCAAGTGGCTTCTGACTGCCATCCTGTCTTTCTGAAAATTCCTTCCCTTTTAAACTTAAGCCCCTTTTATGGCACAGGTATCCAGATCACCTATAGCTTTCTAATTTCTAGCTGAAGCTAGCCTGATGGAAAGGCTTCTTAACACCGTTATTCCAATCAAATGATTGGCAGGAGTTTGGTGACAGAGCCTCAACAAGACCCAATGAATATTCTGCTGCTTCTTCTCCTAGGCTCTTACATTTGACCAGGTATAGAACTTTCTGTGAAAACTCATAGTCTTTATACACCTATAAGTTTAAATAATTTACTTCTAGACGTTATAACCTCCACAATTACATTCATGTCTTTCTCTCACAAATGAGATTATTTTGAAACCCATTTGGGTATGGAACAGTTTGAGGTAATGGTGGGGGTGAGGTAGAGGTGAGCAGGGATATGAAGAGACAAAATAAGAGACAAAGATTTGGGAGAGTCTTTATAACAGGCTGTTTTCTTATATAGAGAGAATCATGGTTATTTCAGCTTGGGGTGGGTGTCCTCCTCTGGTATTATTCCGAACGTGTTCTGATAGTTAGACAGGAGACTTGAATTTATTCAACATTCAGACCAAACATTAGTACTAAGAGTAAAAGAAAATAACATTTATCTTCTTCTGTGCCGTGGCCTGTGCTAGGTACTTTACCTGTGATATCTCCTTCAAATCTCATTAGCACCCCTTAGAGGAAGGTGGTAAAAGTTGCAGGTAAGGAAACAGTTTGGAGGTTAAATACTTGCCCAGGTGTATACACAGCTAGTAAGCTATAGAAGCTGTAGAAGCTATGGTGATTTACACTGATATATGTTTGTCTTTGATACTATGCCACACTGCATTCTCTGTAGCAGGCATAGAGGTGAGGGTTTCAAGACATAATATTTAGCAATGGGGCAATGAGGCCATAATGATCTTTTCATCATTTGAAGCAACAAATGGTTATTTGCTTTTAATGGAAAATTCATAAGACTAAAGTATTGAATTTCTGGAACCCCCTTGAGTTCAAAGCAGACAGTTCACTTGAAGAAGCCATAACGCACATGCAAAGATGTCAGCCATCAAATACATCAAGCAGGTAGCTCAAAGCATTCTGTAAAACATGAAAAAACAGAGGTCTTTTTTTAATAATTCTCTAGCTGCCCTGGTTGCCCCTGCCTAGCCAATGTGGTGAATTTGCTCGACCTCAAGTGTTTCCAGTGACAAGACTAAATCAACATGCGAGAAGGTTTCTTGACCTCCAAGTACCTTGAGTTCAATGAGATCTGCTCGAGAGGAATGCAGCTCTAGGTTCAGGGCTGTCAGAAGCCTTTGGCAGCTGGTGGCGGGTCGGTGGAGGGCTGTGATAACGCACCCCCATCAATTCCCTTATCTCCTGGTTACACTGCTTTTTAGAAGCTATCCCTAGAGTAAATCTCTCCAATTGATTTTGCTGTCAGGAGTCAGTTCGAGTTCACATAGGAAAGGAAGATTAGTACCTCATTGGTTAAGTGCTTTAGCAATTTGCCCTACATGTTAAATTATGGACTTTATCAGCTCAGAGCTGCTTAATTTCCAGAGCAGGGTGAAAATGATACCATTTGGGCCAACCGTTGATCTTCAGATTTCAGTCATTGGGGAGTTTGGCAGTTTGAACTTCTCTGTAACTTCAGTAAAATCCTCCAAGTCCTGGGACTGATTTTTCAATATCACTGGCAGTCCCTGTCTCTCTTGATAAATTGCCTGGTCACATTACTCCAAATTGCTATGGAGTCTGCCTCCACTCTTTCTTCCAATTTCTTTAAATATAAGAATTTGTGAAATGATAATACTATTGTTAGTATTAGCATTGGTTCCCAGTTTGTGTGATTGTGTGGTGCAGCATGCAGATAAAGTAAAGTAACAGCATTATGGAAAGAGATGACAGACCCCCCTGTCCAGCTCAATATAAAAAAGTTGGGCTAAGCCACAGTTCTTTTCCCCAAATTCCACTGTGCCTGTTGGAGAAGAGACAACCTCTCGTTCCTATCAGAGTCTTTGCTATCTTCAGGCAGCCCTTCACTGAAACTCCTAGACACAAAAATCCCTTTCTTCTACTTGTAAATTATTTCACCCTCCTTGAAATCTCCTAACAACCCCTGTTACCTAACTAATGGAACTTCTATTTGCAAATCAAGTTTTTGAAAGAATGGTAAGATTTCTAGTGAATCTTTTTGTTGGAGGTTGGAAGATGCTTAGTGGTATGGTCTCCCCCTGTGTTACTCCTATCTCCAAGTGTTTTTTTTTAATAGATGAGTATTGAGTGTTAATGTTCACAAAATAATCCCTTATCATTGTTGTGAGTAACAGAGTAATAGTCAGATTTTACTTCCTAACTTGTTTCAGATCGCCTTGGCTTCTTACCACTTCTCTTCCTTGTATGGACCCCCACTTGCCATAGCATATCAGATTTCCTCTGCCTTCCCCACAGCCACCATTAGAACATCTGGAAAGTAGGCGAGGCGTGCCTACAGGTTGGGAACAAGCTATGCATATGGTGCACATGTACATAGTTATAGGCTGTCAGTTTTATCGCAACATGGAGGACTTCGTTGAAGACACTTTTTCTAAACTGCTACCTAAAGGATGGATGCATAAGCATTCCCCACCTGGAGAAAAAAAATGGGGACAAAGGCCCAAAAATGAGAGAGTGTAAGGTAAAGAGGGGAAGATAAGAACAAGTGAGGTTGAAGTAGGTAGAGTCAAGATTTTGAAGGACATTTTCCAGTTTTGCTAAGGAGTTTATATTTATTCTGGCAGAAGGAAGGCCATGATTTCCAGGTCCTTCAGAAAATTTGTAGTTCCTAATACTGGTGATTTGCTTTCACATCTCAAAGAGGTACTGCTCTTTGCCAAATAAGGATGTATCCCTTGCAATGAATAGTAGGGCAGATAAAAATCCTTCCTCCTGTTTTTCATTCAACAAGTGTGAATCCTGAGCACGTTTAGTTTTAAACCTGTATCTTATGGTGAATCACTCTTAGTGGTTAGTCATTTTTGAAAATCACATCCGTGGAATTGTGTGAAGATGGCAGCTTAGGAGAACGCTGGGCTCACCTCATCCTGCTGATCGCTTAGATTCCACCCACATGTGCCTAAATAACCCAGAAAACCGCCAGAAGACTAGCAGAACGGACTCTCCGGAGCCAAGTGTAGACGAGAGGCCCACAGAAGAGGGTAGGAAGGGCGGAGAGGCAGTGTGTGCTACACGGACTGGCGGGAGGGAGCCAGGGCGGTGGAGGGGCAGCCCACCTGGGGAGGCGGAATCCCCAAGTCTGGCTTGCAAAAGCAGAGGGGCTGGACTGCATGTGTTCTGACAGCCAGCGGGACTTAACATCTGGAATGTTAAAAGTCAACAGCTCTGCTCGGAGAGCAGGAGGGTGAGAGGACAGTTGAGCCCCGGAAGACAGAGCTCAGCTTGGCACGGGAACAAAGGTGCTGGCAAGTGCCATCTCCTTCTCCCACCCCCCAGCCGAAATTCTAAAGGGAACTGGTTCTGGTCACCGAACTTGCTTGCACCACGCAAACGCCCAACGCTGTGTTTCTGTGGATCCATCCCTCTGATGGGTTGGCCTCCCTCCCAGTGCTGTAGGGCCCCTTCCACAGGGGACCACCGCCGGCAAAGTGAGCTAAGCCTGCCCCTCCTGCCCCTGTGCACCTTGTGGATCCACCCTGGCCAATACGCCAGATCCCATCGAAGCAGCACCACAAGGCTGGCAGTGTGCAAGTAGCCCAGCCAGGGACCACACCATCCACAATGAGTCCTGCCCCTGGGAGAGGGGAAGATAAGGTACACACCAGTCTGACTGTGGCCCCAGTGGTGGGCTGGGGGCAGACATCGGGTCTGACTGCCCACCAACACAAGTTACTCTGGACAGCACAGGGGAAGTGCCCTGCAGTTTGCAGCCACTGCGGGGACTACCCAAAATGACGAAAGGGAAGAATTCTCCTCAAAAGAAACTCCAGGAAGTAGCGACAGCTAATGAATTGATCAAAAATGATTTAAGCAATATAATGGAACAAGACTTTAGAATAATAGTCATAAAATTAATCGCTGGGCTTGAAAAAAGCATAGAGGACAGCAGAAACTCTATTGCTACAGAGATCAAGGGACTAAGAAATAGTCATGAGGAGCTAAAAAATGCTATAAATGAGGTGCAAAATAAAATGGAGGCGGTCATAGCATGGATTGAAGAGGCAGAGGAGACACTAGGTGAATTAGAAGATAAAATTATGGAAAAAGAGGAAGCTGAGAAAAAGAGAGATAAAAAAATCCAGGAGAATGTGGGGAGAATTAGATAACTAACTGATGCAATCAAATGGAACAATATCTGTATCATAGGAATTCCAGAAGAAGAAGAGAGAGAAAGGGGCTGAAGGTGTACTTGAACAAATCATAGCTGAGAACTTCCCTGATCTGGGGAAGGAAAAAGGCATTGAAATCCAAGAGTCACAGAGAACTCACTTCAGAAGTAACTTGAATCGATCTTCTGCATGACATATCATAGCGAACTGGCAAAATACAAGAATAAAGAGAAAATTCTGAAAGCAGCTAGGGATAAACAGGCTCTAACCTACAAAGGTAGACCCATAAGAGTAGTCGCAGACCTATGTACTGAAACTTGGTAGGCCAGAAAGGAATGGCAGGAAATCTTCAATATGATGAACAGAAAAAAATATGCAGCCGAGAATCCTTTATCCAGCAAGTCTATCATTCAGAATAGAAGGAGAGATAAAGGTTTTCCCAAACAAACAAAAACTGAAAGAATTCATCACAACTAAACCAGCCCTACAAGAGATCCTAAGGGGGACTCTGTGAATGAAATATTGCAAGGACCACAAAGTACCAGAGACATCACTATAAGCATGAAACCTACAGACATCACAATGACTCTAAACCCATATCTTTCAATAATAACACTGAATGTAAATGGACTGAATGCTCCAACCAAAAGACATAGGGTATCAGAATGGATAAAAAAACAAGACCTATCTATTTGCTGTCTACAAGAGACTCATTTTAGGCCTGAGGACACCTTCAGATTGAAAGTGAGGGGATGGAGAACTATCTGTAATGCTACAGGAAGTCAAAAGAAAGCTGGAGTAGCCGTACTTATATCAGACAAACTAGACTTTAAATTAAAGGCTGTAACAAGAGATGAAGAAGGGCATTATATAATAACTATAGGGTGTATCCATCAGGAAGAGCTAACAATTAGCTAACAATGCGCCGAATACGGGAGCCCCCAGATATATAAAACAATTAATCACAAACATAAGCAACCTTATTGATAAGAATGTGGTAATTGCAGGGGACTTTAATACCCCACTTACAACAATGGATAGATCATCTAGACACAGGGTCAATAAAGAAACAAGGGCCCTGAATGATACATTGGATCAGATGGACTTGACAGATATATTTAGAACTCTGCATCCCAAAGCAACAGAATATACTTTTTTCTCAAGTGCACATGGAACATTCTCCAGGATAGATCACATACTGGGTCACAAAACAGCCCTTCATAAGTATTAAAGAATTGAGATCATACCATTCACACTTTCAGACCATAATACTATGAAACATGAGATCAACCACAGAAAAACATCTGGAATACCTCCAAAAGCATGGAGGTTAAAGAACATCCTACTAAAGAATGAATGGGTCAACCAGGCAATTAGAGAAGAAATTAAAAAATATATGGAAACAAAATGAAAATACAACAATCCAAATGCTTTGGGATGCAGTGAAGGCAGTCCTGAGAGGAAAATACATTGCAATCCAGGCCTATCTCAAGAAACAAGAAAAATCCCAAATACAAAATGTAACAGCACACCTAAAGGAAATAGAAGCAGAACAGCAAAGACACCCCAAATCCAGCAGAAGAAGAGAAATAATAAAGATCAGAGCAGAAATAAACAATATAGAATCTAAAAAACTGTAGAGCAGATCAATGAAACCAAGAGTTGGTTTTTTGAAAAAATAAACAAAATTGATAAACCTCTAGCCAGCCTTCTCAAAAAGAAAAGGGAGATGACCCAAATAGATAAAATCATGAATGAAAGTGGAATTATTACAACCAATCCCTCAGAAATACAAGCAATTATCAGAGAATACTATGAAAAATTATATGCCAACAAACTGGATAACCTGGAAGAAATGGACAAATTCCTAAGTACCCACACACTTCTAAAACTCAAACTGGAAGAAATAGAAAACTTGAACAAACCAATAACCAGTGGAGAAATTGAATCAGTTATCAAAAATCTCCCAAGAAATAAGAGTCCAGGACCAGATGGCTTCCCTGGGGAATTCTACCAGGCATTTATTTTTTTATTTATTTATTTTTTTAACATTTTTTATTTATTTTTGGGACAGAGAGAGACAGAGCATGAACGGGGGAGGGGCAGAGAGAGAGGGAGACACAGAATCGGAAACAGGCTCCAGGCTCCGAGCCATCAGCCCAGAGCCTGACGCGGGGCTCGAACTCACGGACCGCGAGATCGTGACCTGGCTGAAGTCGGACGCTTAACCGACTGCGCCACCCAGGCGCCCCTCTACCAGGCATTTAAAGCAGAGATAATACCTATCCTTCTCAAGCTGTTCCAAGAAATAGAAAGGGAAGGAAAACTTCCAGACTCATTCTATGAAGCCAACATTACTTTGATTCCTAAACGAGACAGAGGCCCAGCAAGAAAAGAGAACTATGGGCAATATCCCTGATGAATATGGATGCAAAAATTCTCAATCAGATACTAGCAAATCGAATTCAACAGCATATAAAAAGAATTATTCACCATGATCAAGTGGGATTCATTCCTGGGCTGCAGGGCTGGTTCAACTTTCACAAATCAATCAATGTGATACATCACATTAATAAAAGAAAAGATAAGAACCATATGATCCTGTCAATCAATGCAGAAAAAGCATTTGACAAAATTTAGCATTCTTTCTTAATAAAAACCCTCAAGAAAGTTGGGATAGAAGGAACACATTTAAATATCATAAAAGCCATTTATGAAAAGCCCACAGCTAATATCATCCTCAATGGGGAAAAACTGAGAGCTTTCCCCCTGAGATCAGGAACATGACAGGGATGTCCACTCTCACCGCTGTTGTTTAACATAGTGCTGGAAGTTCTAGCATCAGCAATCAGACAACAAAAGGAAATCAAAGGCATCAAAATTGGCAAAGATGAAGTCAGGCTTTCACTTTCTGCAGATGACATGATATTATACATGGAAAACCCGATAGACTCCACCAAAAGTCTGCTGGAACTGATATATGAATTCAGCAAAGTCGCAGGATACAAAATCAATGTACAGAAATCAGTTGCATTCTTATACACTAATAATGAAGCAACAGAAAGACAAATAAAGAAACTGATCCCATTCACAGTTGCACCAAGAATCATAGAATACCTAGGAATAAACCTAACCAAAGATGTAAAAGATCTGTATGCTGAAAACTATAGAAAGCTTATGAAGGAAATTGAAGAAGATATAAAGAAATGGAAAAACATTCCATGCTCATGGATTGGAAGAATAAATATTGTTAAAATGTCAATACTACCCAAAGCAAGCTACACATTCAATGCAATCCCAATCAAAATTGCACCAGCATTCTTCTTGAAGCTAGAACAAGCAATCCTAAAATTTGTATAGAACCACAAAAGACCCCGAATAGCCAAAGTTAATATTGAAGAGGAAGACCAAAGTGGGAGGCATCACAATCCCAGACTTTAGCCTCTACTACAAAGCTGTAGTCATCAAGACAACATGGTATTGGCACAAAAACAGACACATAGACCAATGGAATAGAGTAGAGACTCCAGAATTGGACCCACAAAAGTATGACCAACTAATCTTTGACAAAGCAGGAAAGAATATCCAATGGAAAAAAAGGCAGTCTCTTTAATTTAACAAATGGTGCTAGGAGAACTGGACAGCAACATGCAGAAGAATGAAACTAGACCACTTTCTTACACCATTCACAAAAATAAACCCAAAATGGATGAAGGATCTGAATGTGAGACAGGAAACCATCAAAACCCTAGAGGAGAAAGCAGGAAAAGACCTCTCTGACCTCAGCTGCAGCAATTTCTTACTTGACACATCTCCAAAAGCAAGGGAATTAAAAACAAAAATGAGCTATTGGGACCTCGTCAAGATAAAAAGCTTCTGCACTGCAAAGGGAACAACAAAACTAAAAGGCAACCAATGGAATGGGAAAAGATATTTGTAAATGACATATTTGACAAAGGGCTAGTATCCAAAATCTATAAAGAACTCACCAAATCCCACACCCAAAAAATAATCCAGTGAAGAAATGGGCAGAAAACTTGAATAGACACTTCTCTAAAGAAGACATCCAGATGGCCAACAGGCACATGAAAAGATGCTCAACGTCACTCCTCATCAGGGAAATATAGATCAAAACCACACTGAGATACCACCTCATGTCAGTCAGAGTGGCTAAAATGAACAAATCAGGAGACTGTACATGCCAGAGAGGATGTGGAGAAACGGGAACCCTCTTGCACTGTTGGTGGAAATGCAAACTGGTGCAGCCACTCTGGAAAACAGTGTGGAGTTTCCTCAAAAAATTAAAAACAGATCTACTCTATGACCCAGCAAAAGCACTGCTAGGAATTTACCCAAGGGATACAGGAGTACTGATGCATAGGGGCACTTGTACCCCAATGTTTATAGCAGTGCTTTCAGCAATAGCCAAATTATGGAAAGAGCCTAAATGTCCATCAACTGATGAATGGATAAAGAAATTGTGGTTTATATACACAATGGAGTACTACTTGGCAACGAGAAAGAATGAAATATGGTCTTTTGTAGCAATGTGGATGGAACTGGAGAGTGGTATGCTAAGTGAAATGAGTCATACAGAGAAAGACAGATACCATATGTTTTCACTCTTATTTGGATTCTGAGAAACTTAACAGAAGACCGTGTGGGGGGGGGAGGAAAAAAAAAGTTAGAGAGGGAGGGAGCCAAACCATAAGAGACTCTTAAAAACAGA